>NW_003852527.1:4870853-4881136 GCF_000181295.1 Otolemur garnettii | reverse complement strand
CCACATGTACATATCCCCACAGCAGGCCCAGTTCCTTATGTTGGCCCCCTCTGTATGTTGACCAGTTTGTGACAGTCCTTTGGTTAATCAACTTATATGGGTTCTACTGTAGTCTCAAATTACTCTTAACTAGTGTATTACCACCACCTTCAAGATAACCAGTGTATGAGCATCCTTCATTTTGTACCCCATGCCTGAAAGGAAGACATTTCCCTTCGGGCATCTAAGTTGAGTCCACCTGCATTAGTTCTCTGTGGCTGCTGTAGCAAACACCCACAAACGTGGCAGCTTAAAACAACAACAATTTATTCTCTCTTCATCTCTTCCAGCTTCTGGTGGCTCCAAGTGTTCTTGGCTTGAGGCCACATCACACTAGCTTCTCTGGTTCTGTGGTCTCTCCTCTGTGTGTTTGTCTCAAAAACCTCTCTCCACCTCTCTCCTATAAGGATACCTGTGATGTGGTTAGGGCACACCCAGAAAATACCAGATAAACTTTTCCTCTGAAGAGCCTTCTTAACTTCGTAACATTTTTTACTGTATATGGTGATAGTCACAGGTTCCAGGAGTTTCACATGAATATCTTTGGTACTGTTAATGCTTTTTGGCCCACCACATTATCTATGATGTCACCCCAGACTTTTCTGCCTCCTCAGATTTTCTCCTTTGCTCCCTATCCATCCCCTGCCTCCTTCTCCCTTCCCTCCCATCTTTCTTTGCTCCCCTTCAAAGGTTCTTTCCGTCATCACAGACTCACACGATATGAGTTTGCTAGGGCGGCCGTAACAAAGTACTTTCTTAGAATTCTGAAGGCTGGACGTCTGAGATCCACATGCCACCAGGCTTAGTTTCTTTGGAGGTCTCTCTCCTTGGCTTGTGTAACAGAGAGCCATCCTTTCCCTGTGTCCTCACATGGTCTTAATTCTGGAGGTGTCTACGCCCGAATCTCCTCTTTTTCTGTAGTATAAGTCCTCCAGGCATATTAGATTATGGTTCACCTAAATGACTTCACTTTGACTTAACTACCTCTTTAAAGAGCCTATCTCCAAGGGTCACATTCTGAGGTACAGAAGACTAGGACTTCAACATGTAACACTTGGAAAGACAGAATTCAGCCTGTAACACACACAATTCTTTCTTATTCTGGAAAACACACATGCGCACACACGCACACACACACGCACATTTCATCTAAAGACCTATTATTACTTTGAAGTATCAGACCTTTACTTCTCATCACACATCCTGGGCTCCTCCGCATTCTCAGCTTCCTTGCCTAGCCTGGGACTCACTGTGGGCAGGCAGCTCTCCCTTTCTGATGGACCCGTAAGGCCTTGTACTATGAAAATTAGGATATAGAAAAGGAAGGTAATTTCATTTCAGAAACATATTCTCCTAGTATTATCAACAAATGGATTTTTTTGTGCATTTTGTTCTAAGCCCCCAACTTTCATTGGTGGAGACTAAGAAACGGCTTTCCAAAGCCAATTATGACATTGACCATAGGAAAAGTATATCTCCGAAACTCTTCTTCACTAAGGACTCCTTTTAACCTTTTGGTCAATGATAATATTGCAATTGATACATTTGTTTGAATGGTTTTTGGTTTTGTTTGTTTTGCCTAAACCCAGATTTAGGATGTATGTTTTACAACTACAGTATAATGTAACCTCAGTGACGTTAACAACTAGGGCTACCTCAGTTACTCATGAAATTCCTGGGCCTACAGCAGATGCTCCATAAACACTTGACTACAGCAGTGTGGTCAAACATGTAGAGCAAGACAAAAATGTCCAGTCCATGAAAAATTACACAGAATTTAACTACTTTGATGTATAAAAAATACAGAAATATCAGCAATATCTCCCTCATGACCAAACTTGATTTGCTTAAAATATAAGCATACATTTTATATTACAAAGAAACAAATAAATGCCTAAGAACATAAGAATTGCCTCGAAAGTTACGTATTAACGTAGACTATTTGCCTGTATGTCTGAAGACACTGTTAGCTTTCACATCAGCGAGGATAGATGCCAACTACCCTTAGGAATTTGGCCAGAACTTTGTTCCAGTAACAACCTTCTCAGAATGGAATCTCGGAAGGTGAATTTTAGGAATGCCAACTGTGGCTGTTGACAACTTCCAGATGTTGTCACCGCCACTGCTACAGTGTGGCATCTGCTACAAGTACTCCATCTCTCACAACATACATATAATCTTGTGGGCATAATTAATCATTAATGCAGGGAGGAAAGAGAAAGTGGAGAAGGTGAAGGAGAAGCTAGTGGAGGAGGAAGAGAAGGTAAAGTAGGAAGAGCAGATGGAGCAGAGGAGGATAAGGAGAAAGGAGAAAGAATTGAGAGAGATTCCTGGAGAGATGCTCCTGGAGATTCCTCACTTGGCAGGAAGCAGAGAGCTTAGATATATCTCTATATTTCCTTAGAATGTGTTCCTTTGACTAGTCCCTCTACAGTGATACACCACTGCCTCAGCAGTGACACGAGCTGGCAATCTATTCCTTTAAATCACAATTTCCTTTAAATGTTGTTGATGAAATAGAAGAATTTTTGGCCTCTCTGAGAATGAGACCCAAGCACTGACAAGCACACTAATTCGTTCCTTTGTGAGTTTGCCCGTTTGTCATTTTGCCTGAGAGTTATACTGCAGAGACGTATACAAGGGGAAGTAAGTGATGCTTCGAGCTGATAAATCTGGCTCTAAACACAGCATTGTCAAGGAATTGGAGAAAACAGCCAGGAAAGACTAATATAGAGTTTGTTCCCTTGGAAACAAAAGAATAGTGCCTTTTGGAAATAAATAAATAAATACATTGCAGAACAATTTTCACAAAAATGTGACCCTAAAATGAAATTCTGACAATATATTCATAAGTAATACTAATGAAGAATAAGTGGAGGCAGAAATACATATGGGAAATTTACATTTTCTAAGGTGTTTACATGCATTTGATTCCATAGCTCAGACTACAAAGATTATGTACAAATGATAAAATGATATAAACCCAAAATGATGCCCTTATTACAGGGTGTCCTAAAGGTTACCATATACACATACATAGAGAAAACAGAGAATTGTAGCTAAATGTCTTTGACTGATGCAGGGGAAAGGTCATAATAAGCTGAATCTTGCTCCCCACCCCCAACAAAACCTAAAAATGTCAGAAAAGACTCTTCAGCTTTGTTTTAAAAGAAGAAGGAAAAATATATATAGGAAAATCAGAAAACAGTGTAAAAACAAATTATTAAATAGATGGCTTTGTAAGGTTTAGATCAGTCGTTCTCAACCTTCCTAATGCCACGACCCTTTAATACAGTTCCTTATATTGTGGTGACACCCAACCATAAAATTATTTTTGTTGCTACTTCATAACTGCAATTTTGTTACTGTTATGAATCGTAATGTAAATAGCTGATATGCAGGATGTATTTAGGCGACCCCTGTGAAAGGGTCGCTCGACCCCCAAAGGGGTCGTGAACCACAGGTTCAGAACTGCTGGTTTAGATTAAGGAAACTGATTTTTAGGACTCAGTGTGAGTTTCTTATTTAAGAGAAAATCTTGAAATATTTACTACTTGTAGGACTGATACATTTGAATTCTGTAATTCCACAAACAAGGTGGCATTCTGTGATCTTCCCTTTGAATAAAAGGAAAAACATGGTACCTAATGCAATCAAAGGTCTGTTATTAACTGTTTTATATGAAATAAGTGAATCAGACTGTTAGATGTCCTCTAGCTCCAAAATTTTTTAAATCTGGGATCCTAATGAATCCAGGTCTCCAGCTTATCACAGGAATATGTCCTTGATTTTATCTTAATCTATCTTGTTATTAACTTGAATAAAGACAACCATGCTTATCAAATTTATGGATGACAGAAGACACAGAAATAACACTGTTGAATATAAGATTTAATTTTTGAAATAATTTCAACTGCTTAGAACAATTTATTCTTTGTATCCCATAACACACCAAAAAGACTGCCCAGCCGATAGACCTCAAAAAGTATTTGTTAAAAGAATGAATGAAAAAAAAAATGAATGAGTTAAACCTAACAAGGTGAAATAAAATTAATTTGTTCAGGTACAGAGTAGATTAAACTTAGTTTCATAGCAATTTAGATAAATACTAGTCACATATAGTTCCTTACTGGCTCAATTTAAACCAAGAGTCCAACGAACAGGTAAAGTATCTAGTAAAATTAATCTCACTGTCATCTGCTCCAGCCAGATTATGTGTAAAATCCTAAATTTCTTCTGGGCGTTGCTTTCTAAAACCACCATTGGCAAACTGGAGTTCCACAATTTTACTCTGATTGGATAGCCAGAATATTAAAAGGTCTGGAAATCTTGTCATGAGATGTAATTGAAGTATCTAGATGTTTATTTTGGAAAAAGAAAATAGGAAGGACATCCTTCAGATATTTCAGGAGCTGTCATGAGAAAGCTATATGAGACTCATTGTGTGTAGAACCCAAGGAAAGCGTATGGAAGCTACAGGGAAAAAGATCTTGCTGCAGTAGTACAAGGAAGGGATTTTTAACAGTTAGATCCGTCCAAAAACAGATTCCTCTGTCTTGCAAAGAAGAAAATACTTCATCATTTGAAGAATTCGAGCAAAATTAAATAATCTGCTGGGGACTTTGCAGAGAAATCATTCTTGTGTTAGGTAGGACAGTAGCATGGATAATTGGAAAAGCCTTTCCTGGCCTAATATTTTATGATTCTATCACCCTTGAGGGATTTGCTGTCTCCCTCTTCAACACCGTCATAATCTTTCTTGTCATTGATTTTATCTTCTTCCAACTTAATACCTGATCAGATCTGCCTTTGTTGTAAGGGTTCAGTGTTCTGAGCTGTTTGTGAAGCAGTCCTGCCGTGATGGTTAATTTTATGTGTCATTTTGACTGGGATAAAGAATGCCTGGATCGCTGGTAAAACAGTATTTGTGGTATGTTTGTGAAGGTGTTTCCAGAACAGATTGACATTTGAATTGGAAGGCTGAGTAAAGCCGATGCTGTCCTGAGTGCAGGTTGGCTTCATCGAATCCCTGGAGGGCCTGAATGGAACAAAGAGGCAGAGGAAGGGCCACTGCCCTCTCTGCTTAAGGTGGGTTACCCATTTTCTACCCTAGGACCTCAGCACTCCCAGCCTGTTGAGCTGGGATTTATGCTCTCAGCTCCCATGATTCGCAGGCATCCTGACTCAGACCCAATTACACCACTGACTTCTATGGTTCTCCAGTTTACAGATCATGGGACTCCTTAGCTTCCATAATCACATGAGCCAATTATTGTAAATCAGTGCTCTCCTTTCCCTCTCTCTCTTTCTCTCTCTCTGTATAGATAAAATATCCCACTCTCTTTCTCTGGAGAACCCTGACTAATATACCTTTATACTCCTACAATCTGACTTCTATTGCAACTTTGGCAGGAAGAAAAAATCGCATTGTAAAATTCACAGTCTCTTTGCTATAACAGCCAACAATCCTGCATTTATTTTCATTCTCCTTGACTTTGTAGATGCATTGTTAATGATTCCTTGTTGTATACTTCTTTGCTTCTCCAAATACTCTTATCCTTTTCAATGGCCTTTTTTCTTTCCTTCCACCTTTGAAATTTTTGTATTTTCCTAAGGCACTGACATTTTCTGTGTATAGATTTTTATGACAATATTTGATGATGAGCTTTGAATAATTTTTAAATCTTTCATTACAATCAGATAAGTCGGTGATAGAATTTCCCTATATAATAAAATAGTAAATACTGATTTCTTTGACAGTATCCATTTGGAGCTGTTTTCTATTTTCCTACTTGAGCTGGGGAAAGTACTTCAAATTTTACTGGTTTATTTTCCTAGAAGACAAGAAAAAAATGTTTCATATTTTTATTTTTAAAAAACTTGTCTTTCAGGAACTTTACAGGATCATATTTGATATCTTATCAGTGCAGCCACTAATCCACATTACAGATGTTCAAGTATCTTATTACCCTTCATATTTAAAAATGAGTCTGAGTGTAGGAGACGCCAACATCCGAACAAGATGATCTGCAGCATGGACCTCGGGCCCTTCCTCCACAGGAGTTCCTTGTGGGAGGAGCCCGTGCGCTCAGCGAGCAGTCATTGTTAATTACTCCCCTTACCTGTATCATTCCCTTTCAATAAAAGGCTGGTGCGGAGGTTGCTCGGGGCTACCTGGAAAGTAAGGGCTAGCCCGCCTTCCACAAGCTTGTACTTCTAATCTGCCTCTCGCCTGGTTCCTTCCTGCGCTAACTGAGACCAGGGCCGCAGGAGCCCGACGGGTCGCGACATCTGAGGACAGCTGAAGACACCATAAGTCCTTTACACACCATCCACATATCAAAATTCAACTGAAGTTTAGACTCAACCACAGCTGTTAGAACATTTTGTAGAGAATAGAGCTCTATTTCCCAAATCCACACAAAGTTTATTTTTCAAAGGAATCTCCCAGTTGTTACTAAATTGCCACTTGGGCTTTTTAGTATTATTCTAGTCACATATTATATTGCTTAAAGCTCCTCTACCTTATGTCAGGCATTTGCCAACATGGGAATATCCCCCATGCAAATGCTTATCGATCATTCAAAATTACTGAAAGTACAGGGGGAGTATGTGGTTGCTAGATGGAGATAGTTGATTTAAGTCACGTGAACTCAGATTCTGAACAAATGTGCATCCTTATCAAAGGTCTAGACCAGAGCTGTACAGTAAGATTTTCTACGAGGATGAAAATGTTTTTCTATACCGTTCTGTTTGATAGCCACGAGCCACATGTGACTATTGAACACTTGAAACATAACCAGTGCAGATGACTAAATTTTCAATTTTATTTCATAGTAATTAATTGAAACTTAGCCCCATATGGCTAGAAACTACCAAACTGGCAGAACAAGTCTTTCCTCTAGAAAACACAACCATGAATTATTCTATGTTCTCCTTCTTCAGAAATAATGTAAATGTTCATAACATTAACATAGTGCTACTGTACCAAGATACAGGGCTGCACCAAAAGGTTTATACTGACTTATTCATATATGTACCTGAGCCACATTAAAGGCTGCCATAAATTTGTTCTTTTTTTTTTTTTTTGGCCAGGGCTGGGTTTGAACCCACCACCTCCAGCATATGGCACTGGCACCCTACCCTTTTGAGCCACAAGCGCCACCCATAAATTTGTTCTTGATTGAAACTATCTCAAAGTTTGCAGGAAGGGACATTCCTTTGAAGACCTTCTGGAGAGATTAGAAAAACTAATCTAGTGGGAGGCAGGTGCTGAAAACAGAGCATGCTGTGTTCAGGAATTTCCTGGAAGAGACCTGAGTAGCGGTAAATCAAGATAAGGTTATTGTGCTGCTAAATTAAAGATTATGTCTGTCCTTTACAGGTGAATACTTTGTTCTTTAAAGCAAAAAGAGATAAATAAGCCTCATGACTTTCCTGTAACTTTATTGTATTGTAAATTTAAGATGATGTGTGTACATGCAGAATGCTTTATTGTTAGGGGACATAAGTTAGTAAGAAATAAACTAGGGTTGCTGCATGCCAGAGAGAGCTACAGCCACCTCCTCTTCCAAGACATTCTGACTGCTAGTTTACCTCTGCAACTCCAGCCCGATCAAATCATGCGACACATATGACATTCCTTCATAGAATGTAGCCATTGTCGTGCTAAGTGCTGAAAAGCCTTTGGGAGCTCCTGTAAGAACTCAGAGATTACTGCGAGATGAAATAAATAACTAAAGTACAATATGATTGTACTTACTATTAGAATTATCTGAATAAAAAAAGTATGGGAACACAGCATATAAAATTGTTCATAGGAGTTAAAAAAAGTTTACTTGAGTCTATTTATTTCATAAGGCACCATGGAAGAATAAGTAGCAAAATAATATGGAGGGAAAGTAAAGAGAGGAAGTGGACAGGTGTTCCAGAAAAGACACGAACTCTTAAAAGCACTTAGTGTGTCTACGAAACAGCAAGTTATTCTACATGTGGTGTACAAAACACATTCCAGGAAAGAAGGCTGCAGGCTGACTGTGAGAGTGCTGGTGGTCAGCATGGCTGTCAAGTGGTTGCAGAGTACCCTATACTCCCCTGGTTGCAAGAATTTTTACACTTTAAGTATTTATTTTTTAATTCTGCTTTATTAGATTTATAAATTGTTATGGCAAAACTATGTCTGCTTTATCCACTACTGTACTGCCTGACATCTAACAGAGAACCGATAATACTTATTTTATGAATGAAAGTCCTGTTCTGAAGCTGATGCCCTTTGGAACCACATTACCATCCTTCAAGTTACCTCCAACTTTCTGGTTTCCACCTCTTGGTCTGGTGTTAGATTTCAGGTTATTTTGTGGCAGTCTTCGTGACAGGTTTTATGACTCTGTTCTCTGCATTTTAAATAAAGCTAAGAACTTTTAATAGGCAAACAGATTTGTAGCATTGGATCTGAGTTACCTAGAAAAAATATAATTAGACAGGAAAGGAACTGAAATAATTCCCTTTTACCAACTCTTATCAAAAAATGGCGTATTATTAAAAGGAAATTTTTTTTTTCTTTTTAAAAAGTGAGGCATAAAAGTAAAAGGGAAAGAGAATGGTACTCCAAGGTAAATATCTTCTCTTTACTGATGTCGACACAGGGAAGCAGAACAAATGTTCCCTTGCTTTCCCTTGTCATTTGCCGCCATGTACACTTAATACCTGTGTTTATGTTTCATTATTTCATGGAGCTAATCTTCCTCATAAGAGAAATAAGACTCTAGAGCACATGATAACAATTCCACAGCCTTTATAATGCCCAAATTTATTCTTTTTGTAAAAAAGAAGAAATAGTAATTACCCCCAGTAATGTCTCCCCACGTGTCTCCCCAAAATGTGCATGGCTCTGGGCCCGTGTAAAAATTAACACGATTCTCTATGCAAAGGGACCTGCTCAAATCGACTAGCTAGAGAAGAAAGGATGCTAATTATAGACACAGGTACATCGTTTCTTTGCACCGGCTCCCCAAATAAATGGAAGTCGATAGAAAAGTGGTTAATTTGATTATTACTGCACGGAAGCATTAGGGGTAATGCAAACAGAGACGAGAGTAGGTCTTCATTAACTCTGCACTCCTCCTTAATCCCGCCCGCACCCCTGGGGAGCCCCACAGCCACCCTGGAGGCGCTCGGGACCCGCGAGCCGCGCAGGACACCAGCCCGCGGCGCCCGGCGGCGACACTTCCGGCCCGCCCCGCGCCGCGCGTTCGGGTTCCGCGTCGGGGCGGGGTCTCTTGTCCCTCTGCGCGGCCCGTCCCGCCCCGCCTCGCCTCCCGGCTGACGTGTCTGCGGTTCCTCAGCGTCTCTGCTAGTCGGGCCGTGATGGCGGACGCCTGGGAAGAGATCAGGCGGTTGGCTGCCGATTTCCAGCGGGCTCAGTTCGCCGAGGCCACGCAGAGGTGCCCGACCCTCCCCTCCCTCTCCAGCGTGGAGCCCACATTAGGCCCCGAGCGGAGATGAACGGATCTGGGACCGTAGATTCCTGGACCCCAGACCTTTCCCCTCCCTGTCACCGGCCCCACATCCTCCCTCTGCTCCCACCCTGGACCGCAATTCCGAGTCTGTTCTCGGTGGGGAAACCTGCAGCTCCCAGTAATCACCCCATCCCCGCCCCAGCGTGGTGCTGGTGCTCCCCGGCCGTACCGTGGCGGAGGCTGGTGACTCCTGGCTCAGTGTTCTGATTCTTCCTCACCCACCTGCCACAAAGTCTGTGTGGCATCCTGCCTATCATACTCGTTATGAGCTAAAATAAGTTTGAAAGGAGAAACTTACCCTCAAATACCGTACTTTGCAAATAGTATGTTGACCCTTTAAAATTGTTTTCCTTTTCGTCTTCCATAACAGACCCTGACGCCATCTGTCATTTTTAGGGGTGCGGGTCACTAACCTTTGAGGGATGTGTCCGGAGGACCCTGAATCTGCTTTTTCATACTATAGAACATATATAATGCTAACGGAATCTTTTTTTACCGGTTGACTTGCTTACCTGAGAGTTTTTATTCCTTTCGGGCCTGAAGACAGCAGTCCTTTGATGTTGTATTTTGTAGCAATGACAGCAAACTAGGGTACAGTAAACGCGTGGGTGACCAACAGTAGTAGTTATGATTTTGCTAGGCCAGACCCCTGCCTGCCTGCCTCCCTGCAGACTAAGTGTATGAGTGAGGCAATGATGCACTTAACTTAAAAGAAAGTTTTGAGTA
>NW_003852527.1:4867621-4870474 GCF_000181295.1 Otolemur garnettii | reverse complement strand
GGGTCCGGGCTGGGGATTCGAACCCGCCACCTTAGGTGTACGTGGCTGGCGCCTTAGCGGGTTGAGCTATAGGCGCCGAGCCAATATTATTATACTAATGAAAGATACAGATTGTGTAATGTAGAAGTTAGATATTCTTTACGTAAACTTTTTTAAAGCCTGTTTTCATAAGTTGCGTCAATTTTATTCAGCACGGGTATATGAAATACACTTTAAAAACGTTCCCCTCCACCCTTAGATTGTCAGAGCGGAACTGCATTGAGATTGTAAATAAATTGATTGCTCAGAAACAGCTAGAAGTAGTTCACACACTCGATGGAAAGGAATATATTACTCCAGCCCAAATTAGTAAAGAAATGAGAGACGAGCTACATGTCCGTGGTGGTAAGTGATTCTTTAGTGTTTCTTCCTTGCATTTTTAGAAGCAGAAAAAAATAAAATAAAATAAAAAGGAAAACAAAAAGAAAACCATATACCTTAAAGCCATAACTAAGTAAAAATTATTTAGAGGTTATAAGACATCCTTTTCATTGTTAATTTGATAATCTGCATTAAGATTTTTACTAGGCTCATACAAACATGGTTATATAACTATTGATAAATGCAAGTGATATTATCACTTTACAAAATAGCATTTTGTATCATTTTGAGTTATGTGTACTATATGTGAATTAATTGTTTTCAGAATTCATTAACTTACTGCATGACTCAGGGAAAGTACTCAGCTGCCTGTTATCAGGTGGTAATTGTGAAAAGGGAACAGAGTTGTTTTTTTTAATGAAGTTTGTATAACCATGCTTTTTAAAAAGTAGTTTTAAATACTTGAAAAGGAGGTAACACAATTCAATATGGTGTTACAAACATCATATGGTATGAAGTGCTAGTACAAGCAAACAACAAAGTTTTTTCCCTTTGTCTTTTTAAAATTTGAACAAACTGAGCAAATTTGAACACTAATAGAAGCAACTATGAAAACAATTCTTAAATGTTATGGGAGCATAACCTTGGTGTTTGCCTTTTTTTTTTTTTAATCTTCTTGCACAATACTAATAAAATCTGAGCTGTAATTTGAAATGTTTAACTGATTTTCTTTTGCTTATAGGTAGAAGCTTACCTTTTAATTTCAAATAATTGAAAAAAGTTTATCTTAATTTAGTTGTCAGTATCTCTGGCCACAATAGATAAATTCTTAGTTGTGAAGGGAAATGAATACCCTCCATAGATCTAGCCAACTTATGCATCAGTTGCAGCTCATAATTGGCCTGATGGAGGGGAAAGAACTTCGATGCTGATAATTAGCCTGATGGGAGATAGGGGAAGGACTTTGAAAATAAATTATTGCCTGTTGCTTCAGCCATGAAGCAGTTACTCAGTTAATGGTTTGTATTTGAAGACAATAATTATTGTGGCTCTGTGCTCTGTGTAAAAGGACTTTGTCCAAAACTTAAATCTATTAGGTAGAATTCATACTTTAGGGTTGGTGTGCACTTACAGGTATTTAAAATAAATAAATATCTTTTCTTTAAAGGTCGAGTAAACATTGTTGATCTACAACAGGTAAATTTTAAATTTACAAATTGTTGCTTTGATTTCTCAATTTTTTGAGAGCATAAATTTGTTTAGTGGCTTAAAAATTATTTGTTAATACTGGTACTGTATTTTGTATGATGTTTCTGAAGAAATAGTTATGTCTTCACTGATACGTTGAATAAATTGAATAAGTTCTGATATACTGAAATGATAAATTCTTCTTTCTCAGTTGACTTGCTTATTCTTTATTCCCTTCCAAATAAATTCACAGTTACCACTTTATATAATCGTGGTATTTATACAATTTGGAGAAATAGATCATTAGAGTTTCATGTTTACATGTGTTTAGTATGTGGAAGAAAGAACTCTAAAAAAGGGTTGAGGATATTTTCAAAAATTTTAATTGCACATGTCTTTGTCAAGGTATGCTATTTACAAGAAGATGGCTATTTTTTCTGAAATGGTGGCCATTATATGAATATGTAATTTATTGCTAAATGTAAACTGTGAAAATACAATTCTTCAGAACTAAAAGCATATAGACCATAAGTCTTTAATTTTTTATTTGACCAAGGCACTTTACAATATTTCCAATCAATTCAAAATTCAAGAATAATTTCTTAAAAAAATAAAGTTCTGAATGTATAATTTCAAACTTAAGAAACAGTACATATCTATCACTAATAGAATTTGTGTTTGTTTTCCAGGTAATTAATGTGGACCTGACTCATATTGAAAACAGAATTAGTGACATTGTTAAATCTGAAAAGCATGTTCAGCTAGTGTTGGGACAACTGATAGATGAGTAAGTACAGTGTTTAGGAGCGCTTTGGTTTTTTTTGAGACATACCTTATTTCCACAGAAATTAAACATAAAAAATAAGAAAAAATATTATTCCTAATTTATTGTTTTCATTCTTTTCTTTTTTTCACTATTAGGAACTATTTGGATCGGTTAGCAGAAGAGGTAAATGATAAATTGCAAGAAAGTGGTCAAGTAACCATATCAGAGCTGTGTAAAACCTATGATCTTCCTGGAAACTTTCTGACACAGGTATTTTTCCTTGATAGTATAATGTGTCCTTTTTGACAAGGAATTTTAAAAGGAGGGAAAAACCAGACTTTCTCACCATCAATTTATTGCAGGTATCTGATTTGATATATGTTGTAGCGATGTATTTTGGAGGTACTTCCTGTACCTGAGGAGATTGTTCAAAAACAATTACCTTCCTGAACTGAGAGACATTCTAAAAGCAATTAACAGACTAAGTTCTAGGGCTGTCTTGATGGAATAGCAAGTATAACATAAGTGCATGAATTCAT
>NW_003852527.1:4866043-4866957 GCF_000181295.1 Otolemur garnettii | reverse complement strand
AAGGGAAAATCCATATTTCTTTATAAGTATATATTACTTAAGAAAATTAACCTTAAAAAGCTTACCAAACCATAATTGTAGGAGATTAATTTATAATGTAACAAGATTAACCCATATTAAAAGACTTTCCCTAAATTGCTTTTAAAATGCCATTTAGAGCACAGATTTGTTTTATGTAACATAAAATAGGAGCCTGTTTTATATAAGAAAATATTAATATGTCCTAATCACAGGTTGAAAATATACTTTAAAAGATACTTTCTTAAAGTACCAGATTAGAGCCAAATGATTTCTTATAAAACTGTTTCTGTATACATCGTGGAAACATACAGATTCTTAGTATTTTTCAGTTCTAGTTTTTCTCAATATCATAGGCAGTATTCTAAAAGTTCATTGAGTTTAGAAAACTATTTCTAGGTGGTCCAAGTATCAGCTGAGCTGATAGATTAGATTTAACTTATCTTGAGATGTAAAATATGTCCAGATCTATTTCAGATGCACCTGACCTGAATCGTAGTACACCTGTGGAGAGGTACTCTCAAGTTTGAAAGCAGGTTGCCAAGAAACTAGATCATCTGCCATTCTAGATCCTGTGGTCTGAGATAACTTGTTAATATTTGCATCACAAGAGAGAACTTTTCAGGTCTTATGTTTCCCTACCTTAGAGAATCTTGAAAGAACATTTATTCTTCTCTGTTAGTCTTAGAGTCTCCAGAGAAGGTCTTCTCCAAGACCCATATATATGTCTTGGTTAGCAATCATTTATATTTTATATTAGAAGTAGCTCTTATTAGCAAGGGCTAATGATAGTTAAGCCTTTTAACATATACACATCTTGAGCTCTGCTATGAGATAATGATGTTTTCTAGATTATCTATGCTTGTTGAAATTTCTCAGTCATGTCATTGATGGCT
>NW_003852527.1:4863668-4865200 GCF_000181295.1 Otolemur garnettii | reverse complement strand
GATACTTCACTTAGGATAATGAACTAGCTCTCTAATTCATTCAAATTGTTGCAGAGGCATTCAGTCATCCTTCTTTATGCTGAGTAGTATTCCTCGACACACATATACCACATTTTGTTAACACAGTCTTGAATTAATGGCCACTTAAGTTGATTCCACTTCTTTACAATTGTGAGTTGTACTGTAATAAACATTTGAGTGCAGATGCTTTTTTGATAAAATGATTTGTTTTCCCTTGGGAAACTACCCACTAGTGGGATTTCTGGATCAAATGGTAGATTTACTTTTAGTTCTTGAGGTATCTTCATACTGTTTTTCATAAAGGTTGTACTCATTTGCAGTCCCACCAACAGTTTATAAGTGTTCCTTTCTCTCTGCATCTGTTGTTCTTGGACTTTTTAATAAAGCCTTTCTGACAGAGTGGGTGACATCACATTGTGGTTTTAATTTGCATTTCCCTGATTAGCAGCGTAAGCCTTTTTCATATGTCTGTTGGCCGTTTGTCTGTTGTCTTCTGGTTATGTCTTTTGCCCACTTTTTGGTCAGGTTGTTTTTTTCTTGCTGATTTGCTTGAGTTCTTTGTAGATTATTTTTTTTATTCAAATTAATATGAGGGTATAATTTTTAGGTTACATTGTTCGCTTCCAAGGTAAGGTTCCATTTGTAGAAGATCCCCTCACCCAGAGGGCATGTTATATACCCTCACAGTGTGCACATTAGGTGAGATCCTGCCTCATGCCCTCCTCCTTCTGCCATACATACGTTCTCCCCTCTTCCTGTGCAGATTCTTATTAGCCCTTCATTGGACATACAGATTGCAAATTTCTTCCAATTCTGCAGGTTGTATTGGCATGTCCAGTTTAACCTCTGACACAGTAGGTGTCACTTGTGGGTGAGAATCTATCTTAACCTGTACAATTTAGTCAGTAAAAGCTCTGGAGAGGCCTGTGCTAACTTACCTCCCTATCAGTAGGTGGCACTGCCAGGAGAAATGGGCTGCAGTATTTTGGGGGGGGGAACTTGTGACCAGCTCTGGTACATCAGAAAGAACATTGATCAGTCCTAGGAGGTGGGTGGGAGCCTGGAACTTACACGTATGCCTTTATTCTCGCCACAGGAGAGGCACAGGGGGGAGTGAAGCTGGATGGAGCTGGGTTGCATGAGCCTGCCCTTAGGCTCTGCAAAAGCTAGTCAGGTAGCTGTTTCATCAGGGTTCAAAGGTCTGCTCCAAGTCTGGGTAAGACTGCCAGGGAGGGGCTGAAGTGGCCCTGCCTAACCAGAATATCTGCTTATGACGACCAGGGCCACCTAAAATTCATTTTGGCTGTCCAACTCTCAAACCTTCCCCTAGCCTGTGTGTCTGACCTGCTAGCGTGCATCTCTGCAGAATGCCAGCAGGCAGGGCGCTCCCATATTGGGTATCCTGGGTCCACTACAAGTCCTCAAGGGAAGAGGTATGGGCCCCACTCTTTATGGAGTCCTCAGCCTGGAGTACACACCCACTGGGGAGAGGTAGCTGCTCACCAATTTCT
>NW_003852527.1:4857169-4863424 GCF_000181295.1 Otolemur garnettii | reverse complement strand
TTGTCCCTCAGCAACCCACACAGAAGCCCTGGGGGCACCGGGTCTGGCCCACCCGTCCAGCCCACTAGGTGCAACTCCTTAAAACACTGGCAAGTAGGCAGCTCCAAAATTGGGCAGGCCAGGTCCACTGCAGGCTCCCAAGGGGGAAAGGAATGGTACCCACTCTCTGTAGGAAACTCAGGGTGCCGCATGCCCTCCCAGGAAGAGTGGCCTGCTTGCCAAACTCCTGGTTCTAACCACTTTCCCTGTTTCAGTGGGTGGGGAAGGGACAGGGAGGGAAGCATCTAAATGGAGGAAAGCCAACTGTCTGGCCTTCTGTGACACTCTTCTTGGAGGGGACCCCACACAGGGTGTCCAGCTCCCAGTAGTGTCCTTTACACAAAAAGGAGCCAGTTTAGGATCGCATACACATACTGCATTTCACTGGCATGTCTGTCCAGGCACCTTCAGTCTGGAACACTTGACTTTTGTGACCTTGACACTTTTGAAGATCAAAGGGCAGTTATTTTGCAAAATATCCAGTTTTGCTTATCTGCTGTTTTTTATATTATACATGTTCATGTTATGCATATTACACATTTTTTTTCATATTTAGGCTACACATCTTTAGCAAGAATATAACAGAAGTGATACTCTGTTCTTGTTATTGAGTCCTATGAGGTAGCATACAATTTTAGATTTTTTCTAATGAGATGGCTGCTAGACTTCTTGTAAAGCTACTTTTCCTTTGTAATTAACAAGTATGTGTAGCAAGAGCGACAAATTCAAGGCACTATGGACTTATGGTTCCCTAATTTATCCATTGGATTATAATCTGCTATCACTGTTTACATCTTTCAAAGTGGCCTTCATTTAGCATACCCCCATTATTCTTGAGCACTTCCTTTCCTTCTGGTGTAAGATGTTTCACGTTCAATTCTTACCTGCTCTATCACAAGACTGAAATAAGCCATTTCTCCAAGGATCCCCGGTTCTATTTAGTAGAGTATGGTATTAGAAACCAAGGTCTGGACACCGCATAGTTTATTGCTGTTTGGTTCTCATTACTCCCATGCCATCTCAGTGGACAAGCCAGGAGAGACACATACACATATGTATACACTCCTCAATCTCTGTTTATATGTATTACTGTATCCTAACTGTGTGTACAACAACCATGAGTTTATACTCATACCTTCAATTCTAGTCTAATAAGTTTAATTTTGTTCTAGTTTCCTTCTTTTTCATATTTGTAACTCCCTTCCCCAACCATGAGAAACTCAACTCTCTCCTTATCCTTAGTGTATTTCCTTACTTGATTAATTCCCCCATGTGCCCAGCGTCCCATTGCTGCTGCAGCTCCTTTTCCCATATGCGTATTCTCCTTACCTAACATAGGCTCTGACAGCCTGCATCAGGTCACAGCCTAACATAAGACGCTGGTGGTTGTTTCTGGGGAGAGGAGCTGTGTAGCTGAGTGGTAGGAAAGAAGGAAGATTCAGTTCCAGAACTTGTTTACACCCTGTGCATCAAGATCAACAGTGTTTTTCTTATTCGTAGTAGCCCTAAGTTTATATGGAGATACTATGACACCATGAAAACAAAATAAGGTCTGAGTCTCAAAAGATGTTGCTAGGCTATGTGGGTTCCATTTAGTTCCATTCAGTTCCATCTCACTCACTCAATAGCTTCCTATTTGCCTCTTAAAAATAAGGAACTACACCACTTTTCTGGACTAACTTCAAACAAACTACCTGCATCTCTGACCTTAAGCATTTATATTTGTTGTTTTTATTGGTAGCCAGAAAAGAGAGCCAAAGTAATTAATGAGAGGAACTACCTTGTATCCAAATAGAAATCAAAATCCAGTTTAGGTTTAATCATACCACAAAGAGCTAGAAATTCTATACAACTCAATTCAGCATTTATTGAGCATTTATTGAGTACATAAGTTATGTACCCCAAATTTTAAGATAAAGTCCTTTAAGGAGCCCTCTATATTTTTTTAAGTATGTGTTTGAGTAGAAGGGAACAGCAAACACATACAAAGAATAAAGCATGAGAAGATTGTAATAATTATTAGATAAATAGAGGAGAGCAAAATTTACAGAGCACCTGGACCTTGTTGGTTTGGAAGTTTGCTATGGTTTAAATGTGGTTTGTATCCACCAAAACTCATGCTGAAATTTGTTCTGCTACACAGCAGCGGTGGGAGTTGGGGCCTAGTAGTGGTATTTGGGTCATGTGGATGGATCCCTCAGTAATAGATTAATGCCCTTTTACCAGGGTGAGTACTTACTCTACTGAGAATGAATGAATTCCTGAGAGAAAGCAGATTATTAAAAGAGTCTTGCTTCCTGTCTTGCCATGTGATCTCTTTGCATATGCCCACTTTGTTTCTGCTTTCCACCACAAGACCCTCCCCAGGTGCAGATGCCCAGTCTTGAACTTTCCAGACACTAGAATCATGAGCCAAATAAACTTCTTTTCTTTGTAAATTACCAAGCCTCAGGTATTATAGCAGCACTAAAAGGATAAAGGCCGAGGTCTAGATAATTTACCTGAATAATAAGATAAAAATGATAATTTAGTCAAAAATGTCCAAACACAGGGGTTTTAAATACTCAGTTTAATTTTAGACAACTGTTTCTGTTTTCCCAAGTTTGTTGTAGAAAAAATTTATGTCATCCTAAATAATCAACAGTAGAGTACTAAAAAGTTAATATTACTTAAGTCTTTTAATTATATGTATAAAAAATAAAAACATAGACTAAACTAGAGCAAATAGATATATTTTCTTTTTTTTTTTTTAGTAGCTGGGACTACAGGCGCCCGCCACAACGCCCGGCTATTTTTTTGTTGCAGTTTGGCTGGGGCTGGGTTTGAACCCGCCACCCTCGGCATATGGGGCCGGCGCCTTACTCACTGAGCCATAGGCGCCTCCCTATTTTCTTAAATAGTAAAAGTGATCAGAATAAAATGTCTTGACATTTTTATCCTTTAAAAAAAAAAAAAAATATATATATATATATATAGGTTATTATGAAAGAAATACATTCATAGGAATCTCCCCAAAAGAAATGAAAACATACATTCACATGTATGAATGTATGTATGTTTTCATTCATAGTATTTGAATGAAACATTAATGTTCATAGGAACATTATTCATACTAGCTCCGAACTAGAAATAGTTCAAACGTCTGTCCGCTGGTGAGTGTATAAACAAAATGTGGTGTAACCGTGCAGGAGAATGTTGTTCACCAGTGAGAAGGAATTAACTACTAATGCGTGTTTCATCATGGATGAACCTCAAAAACATGTCAATGGAAGAAGATAGAAACAAAAGACCACATGTTGATTCTGTATATTAAATGTTAAGAGGCTCATTTATAGAAACAGAAAATAGATGGTTGATCTAAGAGTGGTGGCAGGAAATTACTGCAGACAGCTCTCAAGGAACTTGATGGGTGATGGAGACATAGTGATGATTGTACAACTCTATAAATGTATTAAGATCATTGAATTGTATGCTTCCAATTAGACAGATTTCATGTTACATAGGTTATACCTTAATTAAAAGCTGTTTAATAAAAGAAATACATAGTCATTATAAAAAATACTTGTAAGCAAAAACAAGGGGGCACTTTAAATGAATTCCTCCCAGTCACCCTCATCTAGGAGTAAATAATTCCAAATTCTCTTCAGTGCATAGATCTTATTTTTCTTCAGAAACAGAATTGTATAATGTTCACTTGAATATTCCCAAGTTAGGAACCTCCCTGACAGAAATAACACAGTAAAGGAAAACAAATACACAGTAAAGGGCAAGACAAATAGTCAAGTATCACAGAAATCTGAGATGAAATTCAGCAGAATGGGAATGCAAATTGTTCCTGGATTGGAAGA
Organism: Otolemur garnettii; assembly: GCF_000181295.1. Classification (NCBI taxonomy): domain Eukaryota; kingdom Metazoa; phylum Chordata; class Mammalia; order Primates; family Galagidae; genus Otolemur; species Otolemur garnettii. Next base: position 4,859,537 of record NW_003852527.1, on the reverse strand, counting down.
CAGATCAATTGCCTTAGTATTTCAGTAGCATAATTCTGATTACGGAGTTAAGATAGGGTATAATTTGGGGCATCATTTTTTCTTTTAAATTAACTGATTTTTCATAAACCTTATCCTAGTTATTCATAAATCTGTGTAACTCTATAAATGAGTAAAAAGGTTTTTTTTTTTTTGTTTCTTTTGACCTTCTACAAAGGCCTACAGCAGTGAATTCTTTGATTTCAAAATACGGATTTCAGGAGCAGCTTCTTTACTGTGAGTTTGGTTTAAATTATGTTTACTTAGCTGCTAAATAGATTGTTAATATAAAATTTACGAATTTTAATGTTTTCTCTCTTAATAAAACTTAATGTAAATGAAATTTATTCCCTAGTTTGAAAAAGTTTCTATATGTCAATTTTTATATTTGTATCTATTTGTTATATCCTGCAAATCTTTAATATTGGTTGAGCCTAGAAGAGTAGAATGAAAAGAACAGGTATGTATCAATATATACGTATAAACACAGTTATACATACAGAGAGATTTTAAATGGTAGGTGTAAGAATAATTTTTCCTGGCTTGACACCCATAACACAGTGGTTACGGCGCCAGCCATATACACCAAGGGTGTGGGGTTTGAACCTGGCCCAGGCCAGCTAACCAATAATGACAACTGGAACAAAAAATATCCGGGTGTTGTGCCAGGTGCCTATAGTCCAAGCTACTTGGGAGGCTGAGGCAAGAGAATTGCTTAAGCCCAAGAGCTTAAGGTTGCTGTGAGTTGTGACACTACAGCACTCTATAGAGAGCGACATCATGAGACTCTGTCTCAAAAAAAATAATTTTTCCTTTGTTTCTTAAAGTTTTTTTAATGCATTTTCTAATATGAATGTATTTAGTGTTTCACTAATAAAATTTTTACAGACTTTATAACAATAAAAATATATCCTTAGCATTCAAGCAACATAATAATGTCTCTAAAATAACAGTGGTTCATTGTATGTTTTATGTGTTTGTGAAGCTCTTATGAGGTTCTGGAGTTTTGGGGGGTTTTTTTAATGCTTTTCTTAGAATAATTTTTTAAAAGCAGTGATTTGATCTTTCAACTTACATATTTTGTTCAAATGTAAGAACTAAAGTGAAGCATGAAAAAGAAAGAATTCAGTTATTATACATGTAGAACCAAATATGAATTCTCATTCATTGTATTTTTAAAAGTATGAACTTTATAAAATTTTTGTTTAAGACAGATTTAAAATTAAATTGTGACTTTTTTTGAATCTACATAAATTGAGCATTAGTGTGATTTCATTATAATGTAAAGTTCTTTAAGTAATAATTGATAACTTCACAGTTTTGGCCAGAATTTAGGTGCTTCAGTTTAAATAGTGGAAACAAGTAACTTATAAAAATGTTCATAATTTTATTTCATACCATTGATTCTAATATGGTCCAGGTGTCTTGATTTTTCTAAATACCAGAAAATTAAAGTTGTTAACACTATTGACTATATATTATCTATTCTCAAAATATTTTATCATCTACTTTTAAACAAATCATGAAATAATTAATGGCATGCTGAATTTTTTTTCCAAAATTACTCAAACTATTTCAATTTGTTGCTGTTAACTAGTTTGAGTCACAAGTTCAACACCTATAGCTTGTTGCCAAAATTTTCCTAAATTTATGACCTAAAAATTCTCATAAATGATAGGAAAGTGTTGTCTAAAATCTAATACCTTCATTTAAACTATTTAAACTTTAAATTGGTTTTTAACAGGGTAAGATTAGGTAAATTATGATATCATTAAGTGCTTTACTTTTTAAGATTCATACCTGCTTTGATTTATTGGTATTTGTATGGGTTTGTTTTAAGCTGTACTTGAGGAACTTGTTAACAGTGGACGCTTACGAGGCACCGTGGTTGGTGGGCGACAGGATAAAGCCGTGTTCATCCCTGACATCTACTCCCGGACACAGAGTACTTGGGTGGATTCCTTTTTCAGGCAGAATGGCTACCTAGGTAACTTTTTTTCCCTTCACTTTTCTAATACTAAACACATTCTTGTATTGTACTGACCCCAGGGTCCATGGATACCTTCCTGTTATTGATCAGAAGATTATAACGAGTGTAAAAGTGATCACAGTGCAGGTTTCTTTTCTCGGGTCTTGGAACGGACCTAAATTTCATAGTTCATTAATTTTAAGGTAGAAATTTAACAGTAGTTAAATTTAACAATAGTTAACAATTTTAAGGTAGAAAGACGAAAATCTGTTATCGATTATTACCAATCTTCCAGTTATATTAAGATAATATTACTAAACTTCAAGTATTTTTTTAATTTATAAAAGTAATTATATTTATTACATATATATATATATATAT
>NW_003852527.1:4848065-4857149 GCF_000181295.1 Otolemur garnettii | reverse complement strand
TTGATAGCTTTTGTTAGATAAGGACCCTCTTATAATTGTGTCCTACTCTCAAGAGGTGTACCACACCCCTTGTCCCCCCACCCTCTCCCTCCTTCCCTTTCTCAGCTCTCTCCATCCTATACCCCCCACCTTAATTGTCCTCATATCAGAATTGAGTACATAAGATTCTTGTAAAAGTAATTATATTAGTTATATCTTGTATTTTATGAAGTCCAGTTTTTCAGTTACATCATCTTAAAAATATTTTGTTTACTATCAGCTTTATAATGCTTATTTTTATTAGTTATCCAGTGCTTCAGAAATATTGAAATTTTTCTTATTAATAATTCTGTTACTGTGGTTCTGCTATCATTTGACAAAGTAGATTTAATCAGTTTATTAAAACATACACGCATAGCTTACTTAGCTTGAGCAACTTTATAACCCAAGTCAAACCATATAAAAGATCACGTGCTTAGTAATAATCCTATCTATTATTGCCATTTAAATATATGGTAGGATACTCGCTGTTGTGTTACTGACTTTCTGTGATGTACTTTTCAGTTTCTTTAACCATAGGTTTGGATTAGAAATTTTTTATTTCTTGTTTTCTTAAGTATTTTTTGGTGTAAGGGTAAGGAAGATAGGAAGATCTGTCCAATAACTTTATTGGCTATAAATTTTAAGTCTTTATTTTTTACTTTTGTTTTATGTGCTAATTTTTTTCTAGTTTAAATTAGATTGGTGAATTATTTTAAATTAGATTGGTGAATTACTATGTTCTAAGTTACATGATGAAACATTTGAAAAATATATTCCATTCTTTTAATTAACTATAATCAAAATTAATTTCAGTTTTTGCTTCTTGAACCATTGTCTTCTCCTTTGCCTCCATTTCTGACTTTATTACTCTGTAATCTCCACATTTCCCTTTGCCCTTCATTTGGAGTGGGAGTAACACATCTGATATTGAGGAAGAATGTACAGTTTTTCTATAAAGATTTTTAGTAGTAAAAATTGGAAAGATAAGAGAACCAGGGGATAGACTGGGATATATTTCTTTGCTCTATACCTAAAAAATATTAGAATATAGTTTATTACTAATAGGTTTGGGTAGAACTTAAGTATTTGTATTTTAAAAGGTATGAGTGATTGATAATTCTAATCTAATTTTTTGATGTATTTCTAGAATTTGATGCTTTGTCTAGACTTGGTATCCCAGATGCTGTAAGCTACATAAAGAAGAGATATAAGACCACACAACTCTTGTTTTTGAAAGCAGCTTGTGTTGGTCAAGGACTTGTAGATCAAGTGGAAGCTTCAGTGGAAGAAGCCATCAGCTCTGGAACATGGGTTGATATTGCAGTATGTTTTATCATTTTCTTCTCAACTTTTCTTTAAAGCAGTTACAATTGATATGCTACTAATATGAGGCCATTTAAACAATTAGGATACATAAAGGTAGTCTTGGCTTCAAAAATCCCTGCAGTCATTGTCAAAATAAAAATCTTTATTTTATGCATAAAGTCTTTCTGGCTTTGCATGTGGGTAGCCAACATTCAGAATTCTATAAATTTCAAACTTGCAAACAACATAACATATCAATCAGATATAGAAATTATTGAGACTTCTCACTGTCTTATCTAAGTATTTACAGCGGTACTTGCCTCAGGCATCTGGTAGCATTTGTTTATCCCTTATCCTTTAATTGCTGCTAATGTCCTAGCACAAGCTGCTTTGGCACTGATCGTATTCTCACTTCAGTGTTCAATGTTGACCTGCCCTTCATTATGCCAAAAAGCTAAGTAGAGGTAAAGAAAAATAAACAAGAGGGCAATCCATCTTTTTCTAGTCAGGGCTCATACCCTCTTTATAAAGTAGAAAATTCCCTACTTTGGATACGTAAGTTCCCAAAGATTCCAGATTTAAATGTTTTAAAATTTATTTCCAAATTTTATTAAATGCCTTCTTTATGCACCATTGTGCTTGTTGGGGATGTGGTAGGCAGAGAAGTTTCCTGCCCTCAAGAAGGGCACTTCCACTGGGAAAAAATAGTTTAAGAAAATAAGATAAATTTCGGATTAGAAAGAGCTAAGATGAAATACATTTTGGAGTTAAAGTTATCAGGACACGCTGGTGGATTGTTCGAGGGTTTGTAAGATAGAACTGAGTGTGCTTTGTAGGTTTTAGGGTGGTTTTGCAGATTTAAAGGCGCCTATTAGGCATACGAGTGGGGAAAGTATGTGGCAGGATATGTGATTTCAGAGCTCAGAGTGGTAATGAAGTAAGAAACAAATGTGGGAAGTTATCAGCATAAATGTGGTTCTCAAAGCCATGGACTTACTGAGGTCACTTAGGGAGAGCATGTCTGTGTATAACGCTGGTTTATCCATATTGTATTATTTATACTCCATTTTATTTTGTTTGTAATTCTAGCCTCTGCTGCCCAGTTCTTTGTCAGTTGAGGATGCTGCCATATTGCTTCAGCAGGTGATGAGAGCGTTCAGCAAACAGACTTCAGCTGTAGTCTTCAGCGACACTGTTGTAGTCAGTGAAAAATTTATAAATGACTGTACAGAACTGTTCAGTGAACCGATGCATCAGAAAGCTGAAAAGGTATGCCAGATTTCCTTTCATCTCCTGGTTTTAGCGGTATTCTCACGTTAGAATTTTCTGATGTTTTTTGGAAAATGGGGTACGGTCTACCCCAAAATGAATATTTTGTATCATACATCATTTTTCTTTAATGTATCATTCTTTTTTATGATCTCTCCAAGATTTGTTTTTTTTCTCTTATTCCCATCAGAACATATAAATTAGAACTTGAGGAACTTATTTTATAAATTGAAATCACATAAATGAAATCATACACTTCACAGTCAAGTTGCCTGAGGTATTGGTCCAATTGTCAAACATTAGAACGTACACAAACATCCTTTGTCTGAATGTGTAATATGAATAAATACATGATCTGTATGAATGCACATTTATTTTTAGTCAGTACATAATATATTCACTAAATCCAGAGAGCCTCACTAATTTCGCCTGCTTGGGGTATGCAAAGGAGATAACTTACTGAGTAAGGAAATTTTGTCACCCCCCATGATTGATGGTTTTCCCAAGAGCAACTGCTATTGGGAAATGGAGGGAAAGTATTTGGGAATGGAGGTCAAACTAGGTCTTCTTTAATGACTGTTCTGTTCATGTTTCTGGTTAGCAGCACCATCTCCTTAATAAAGCCCACTCTCAAAATAGTTAAAACAAGCCTGCTTTTCTTAAACTATTAATAAATGCATGCACATTCGTTAAATATGTAAATAATTTATGTTTAGCTATACTTCTTTTAAGCTGTTTACTAGCTCTTTGATACAATTGTTTGCTTTTAGCCTAATAATAATAGCTGAATAAGTAATAACAATAATTAGCCTAATAAGTAGCAGAGGAGATTTTAAGAAGTATACAGATTTGATATCAGTACACCTGAGTTTAAACATGTTTACTAATAGTTTCCTTATCTTCAAAGAAAGGATGATGATACTTACTCTGGAAAGGATTAATATAAACAAATAAGGAATATGTGTAAAATGTCCAATACGTGTTAACTACCAGTTATCAAATGACTGTTGTTTTTATTTGTGGTTGTTTGCTAATGTAAGATTTAACATAGCCCTCACTTTTCTTCTTTCCTTGAGCTCTTCCTTCTCACACCAAAAATAAGTTCCAAAAAAGGTGATTCTGCTACTTTAACTATCAAGATTCTAAGCATTTTTCTTTAGCAAATCTAAAAGGAAATACTGTGATAGCATTTTTTACCATGAAAATCTATTTTATCATTAGAGATTATAGGACACTTTCCCATGAAAAAGAACCTAGTAGTTCATTGTTGGTAACATAAACTTTTAAAAAGCAAAGATTGGCTTGGCGCCTGTGGCTCATGCGGCTAAGGCGCCAGCCACATACACCTGAGCTGGCAGGTTCGAATCCAGCCGGGCCCACCAAACAACAATGACAACTGTAACCAAAAAATAGCCAGGCGTTGTGGCAGGCACCTATAGTCCCAGCTACTAGGGATGTGGAGGCAGGAGAATCTCTTGAGCCCAGGAGTTGGAGGTTGCTGTGAGCTGTGATGCCACAGTACTCTACCCAGGGCAACAGCTTAAGGCTCTGTCTCAAAAAAAAAAAAAAAAAAGCAAAGATCATCAAGAATAGATCCTGAGGAAAAAATGTTTATATGACTTAGTATGCAACTTATATATAGTATTTGGGGAGTGAGAGAGGGTGTTCTTTATCTTTCCAAAAACTTTAAGTATCCAGGTGGTAGTGCACGTGCAAATCTCAAAAAGGAAGGAAACATGGGGGTGTCTATTTAGCAATGGTAAAACCATCCAGGATTACGTCTGATGCTAGATGCTCAGTTGATAGTGACCAGGATTTCCATCAGCTAGAGAAAGGCCAAGAACAGCAGGGAAAGAGACTGATTTGGGGCAAGGAAATTCATCCTTAGAGTGGCAGCTCTGAGACAAAGCTCTATACTTCTTAACAATGAAATCAAACCAAGAATAATACATAAACAATTTTTATTTTATGCTTCCTGAAATGCTATATATTTTTCCTAATAAAAAAGCATATTTTATTTCAGGAAATGAAAAATAATCCTGTGCATTTAATCACTGAAGAAGATCTGAAGCAAGTCTCCATGTTAGAAAGCATTGGTACAAGTAAAAAGGACAAAAAAGACGAGCGAAGAAGGAAAGCAACAGGTAACAGATGCACAAGGGGTGTTCAGGGTGTGTGTTTGTCGCAGTGAACTTTGCATTTATTAGGCTGTTTGGAAGGCCTTTTATTTGATTGATTTGTCTTTTATTTTAACTGCTAATGTCAAATCTCTTGCTAATGAGTTAAATTTTAATTATGACAATGGAAATATTGATTAATTATTCTGTTTTCTTTGTGAAAATGAACTTCTCACCCTCATCTCTTATTTTCCCCCAGCCCAGTAGCCTTTGTATTAGACTGTCAAACTTGTCAAGGTCGTGTTTATCTCAGAGCTTTTGCACAAATTGTTCCCTCTCCCTGGAATGTCCTCTCCCCAAGGTCAAGTAACTGTTTCCTTCTTTGCATTCCAACCTCACCTTCAAATGCCACTGCCATAGAGAGACTCCTCAGAAGTAAACACAGCCAGTCTCTATCACCTTATCTTACAAGATTTTGCTGTCTTATTTTATTACTGTAATGTGGGTTTTTTTGGGGTTTTTTTTCTTTTGCAGTTTTGGCCAGGGCTGGCCTTGAACCCACCACTCCCAGTATATGAGGCCAGAGGCCAGCGCCCTACTTCTTGAGCCACAGGTGCCACCCTGTAATGTGTTTTATTGTACAGGAACCTCATCCACTCATCCATCTCATTTATTGTTATACTTCTAATATGTACCTAGAACACTACTTGTGTTACAGTTTAGATTACTGAATGAATTTCCCAATAAATCCAACATTTTTCATTAGCAAATAAATACAACTACATTGAACATATATAAAAGAAGTTAATTTTTGCCATGGGAATTTACTTTTATTTCTTTAAGACAGTTTCTTTTCTCTTCCAAAATCTTATTCTGCAAAACATATCAATAGTATTCTGACACTTCTCTCTATTCGTCTAGGAAAACTTTAGTAAATTACTCCAGTAAGTCATAGTAATATTCATGGCCATGCCTATTTTATCACTTTATTTAAAGATATAATTATTAATTTGACATAATCATCATCAAATTAGTGTCTTATGTTAGCATAACTGGTCCATTTTAGTTCTTATTGACAACTAAAGTTCACCTAGTGCTGTGTTCTCAGGGATGCTGCTCTTTATTGAAGTGGCTTCATCACCGTGTATGGGTCGTGCCCAGTGAGAACGTCCTCCCTGGGAGAAACCTGCTGCCAGACATGTGAAGTAGAGTCACTTTAGACTTGTGCTTTTAAAAATACTATTTGTCCATCATAAAAGAAGAGAAAAAGAAAATTACCAGAAGCTTTAATTCTAGGATATGGTGAAATCTAAGGGAAATCTACTTAGAAGTTATAGAAAGATCTTTAGTTTATATAAATCACTTTGTCTTATTAGGAAAAAATTAACCTTTTATGAAGAAATAGATTTGCAGTATTTTTCAGTGTTTAAAACCCATAGGTATTGCATTTTATAGAGCAAATATTTTAAGTACCTCATTATTTTTCTATTTATAGTTTGTTTCATAATTTTTTTTAGTCTCTATTTAGCCAATAGGTGATTAATAATGACATTTTTCTACTTACCCATTTTAATATTCATCGTCAACATTTGTTGAGCACCTCTTAAATTTCAAGCCTTGTTCTAATACCAGATGTACAAACATTATTGAGACTTACTACTCCTCTCTCAAGATGTCTGTAATCTGACTGGGTGATGGGTGAGTCAGGATGTGTCCTCTAAACATGGATGTAATCTCTCAACCAGGAAGTTAAAACCAAGTACAGTTGAATTTGTGAAGTATTCTGTTAGAGGGTTAAGGATGAGGCTGTGGTAACAGAGATGCACCAATAGGGCCAATATCTTTCAAGGAAGGTAGAAGAGAAAGTGAAGGAATGGGTTCAGCTGTGAAGATTCAGAGTTACAGGAAAGTGACATTAGAGAAAGAGGAGGAGACTGCATTTTGAGCAGATAGCCCAACTAAAGAGTTTGCTTAAATTCAAGACATTTCCTATGTTTTTGTTTATCGATTTTTTATTGATTGGGTTTACGAGGCTTTTGTTTTAATAAGGAAATTCCAGGTTTAAAAAGAGTCTAAAAACTTCTCTATAGGGCTGGATGCAGTGGTTCATGCCTATAATCCTAGCATTCTGGGAGGCTGAGGCGGATGGATTGCCTGAGCTCACAGGTTTGAGACCAGCTTGATCAAGAGTGAGACCCTGTCTCTAAAAATAGCTGGGCATTGTGGCAGATACCTGTAGTCCCAGCTACTCAGAAGGCTGAGGCAAGAGAATCACTAGAGCCTAAGAGTTTGAGATTGCTGTGAGCTGTGATGCAACAGCACTCTACTGAGGATGACAAGTGAGACTCTGTCTCAAAAAAAAAAAAGGAAAAGAAAAGAGAGAGGAGTAACTATTCCATTATGAATTTCATTATATTGTAACAGTAATTCACAGCTACTTTAATATTTTATCGATTTGTAAAATCATAATGTATTTAAGTGAAAAAAGGATATAGAAGTATGAGGAAGTTCAGGACACACTACTCCAAAATATGGCACCTTGAGAATACCACGGAAGCAAGAAGGTCATTCTCACCTACACCATGACACTCTACAGAGGGCAACAAAGTGATACTCTGTCTCCAAAAAAAAAAAAAAAAAAAAAAAAATGCTTTGTGTCACCATTTTCTAAAGGTAGTGATTTAGTGAGATAATATTAACGTCTTTTTCCCACCAGAGGGCAGTGGAAGTGTGAGAGGAGGAGGTGGGAGCAATGCCAGAGAGTACAAAGTCAAAAAAATCAAGAAGAAAGGAAGAAAAGATGATGACAGTGACGACGAGGCCCTGTCGTCTCACTCTGGTATGTGGCTTTATTTTGCTTTTCCTGTGTGTGTGCATGATTTTGTAAAACACTTTCTTAAGATGTATCCCATTAGGCACATATGTTTGTATAGGAAGTCCTTGTTTTGCACAAATTTAAATTACCACGGTTGAGTTAAATGATGTCAGTCTATCAACAACACAGTTTAAATATCGGTTACCGAGATACCTTGTATATTAACTGAATAATTACGTAAAGTACAGGCTTTACGCTCAGTTCTAGGTCTCCAGATGAGCACGTAAGTAACAGATGTGTCTCATGACCTGGAACAGTCATGTCACTTACCTTCTAGTTTGCCGGTGTTGATCACTGTGCATCTGTTATTCTTTGTGCATAAGTAACAACGCAGGTAGTTGTGTTACCTCATTGTCTCCTAGTAGTAAACCCAGGGTTATTTTACAAAAATGGATAGTTGAAGGGGAAATTCACCCACAAAAATAAAAGTGCAGCAAAGACTAATCAAGCATGAATGGAGTTACAGAAGGAACAGCTGACTGGGAACGTTGGTGCTGCCGTTATTGAAGAGCCGTTAGTTACACAGCCAGAGAAGCTCAGTAAGGTGCACAAATGCGGAAAGTAGCTGTGACAAAAAGGATGAAAATGTCTTAGAGGGAGTGAAGTTGGCAAAACACTTCATGTTAAAGCAACCCTTGGAGATACCTAAGATATTGAAAAGGGAAAGAATAAAATGTTGGAAGTTGATCCAGAATTAGAAAGGGCTGTGACAATTTGTAAGGTGTAGAAAAGATCCCGTTCCACACTGCAGAAGACACGATGAGAAGGGGAAAGCAAGCAGTGTGCCAGCTATTCTTGTAGGTCTGTACAGAGAATTAGAACACTCTCACTCTTCATGTTTCCAATATGTTAAATTACAGTGTACTAAATTATAAACATTTATTTTTTCCTTTCCCCATGCAATGTTTTCACACAAGTTTTTAAAAGGCCACAGAACAGTGGTGGTTTGTCCTCTTGATGACTAAGAGCATCTGCAGGACTTGAGCGCTGGTCAGTTTCATGGTGTTCCACTGTCATGCAAAGCAAACATTGGGACGTTGGTGAAAAGTAGACTTCTGCGTATTTAAGTAGGAAACATCAATTTTATGCATGTTTAATTTTTACAATAATAACTATTCAATTATTCATATCTAAAGGGAAGAATTTATTATATACATCTTTCTTTTCCTAAATTTGTTATTACTTGGCAAGGTTAAGTCTGCAAGACATCTTACTTTGTTTTTCTAAATAAAATTATGATTTTTTAATTTTTCTGTTTAAAAAAATTAAGTATTGAAACAATGACATTGCCTTCCTCATCTCCAGCAAAAAGAAAACAACAAAAAAAAAACAAACAAACTTCAAATGATAATTAGATTCACATTTTCCTCTTTCACAGAGTCCCTTCCATGTTGGCTACAGCAGGAAGAGGCAGCTAACAAGTGACACCGCCATAGCTATAATGTGCTACTTGCTGTTTGTAAGCACAGTTGCTTAAGCTCTGTATTCTAAGACAGG
>NW_003852527.1:4841174-4847136 GCF_000181295.1 Otolemur garnettii | reverse complement strand
ATTGCATAGTAGCCATTGTTTAACAAACAAATTATCCTTCCCTGAAGGATGTTTTTCAGTCTACTTGATTATTTTGACTTCTAGCTGATAGCATCATCCAACTTTGATGAGGGGGAAAATCATCTTTATTACTTTTTATTAACTTATAGAAAATAGTTACTTGTGAATTAAGTTAGAAAATGTTCACTTAAAAGAAATTTCACTATATATCCCAATTTTAAAGTTGTTTTCATTAGGTATTGCTATGTGACATTAATATTTTTACTAATACAAAAATTAATAGTAGAGTTCTCAGTGGTAGGTGGTCAATGAATTGCAGTCTAATATTAAGTATGTTAATGAAACTTGTTATTTGATTTTTTTTAAATGGTTTTTTCCCATCTCATGTCTATAATAGCAAAGAAGAAGCCAGAGATCACTTTCATGTTCCAGGATGAGATTGAAGATTATTTAAGAAAACATATACAAGATGCCCCCGAGGAGTTTATTTCTGAACTTGCTGAATATTTAATAAAGCAAGTATAAGATACATTTTTTGCTTTATTATAGAAATTCAAGTTTTTACCAATATCATAGAAAACATTCCAGGGTCTTTTCAAAGTTTAGAATTTAATTTAGCCACCAAATTCTAGATTTTATTCGCTTATAGAGGCAGTTTAATTCAACAAATATCTGTTAAGCACTTTGGACAAGGTGGTATGGGAAGTAAAAGGTGACAGCCTGAAAGTGTCCTCAATTACTGATCTTCTATTCTTAACTCTCATTTGGGGAGAAAAATGTCAGCATTAATCCCTGGCTGTTTTCTTTCCTAGTGTGACAATTAACTCCAAAAGGAAGAATCTTCATTTTCTATTTTGATTTGACAGAAAGTAAACAGTGTTTACTTTCAGGGAAAAAATATACTAACAAACTGACTCCAAAAAGAATAAATTTAGACAACTTGACCATTACTAAGTAACCTATCTATCCCTCAAGTTAGTACCAATATGTAAGCTTCCATAAATGTAATCCAGAGTTCATTTTAGAAGTATATCTTTTGTAGTGAGAACTTTTAAAAATATAAGTAAATATTTTGATTCATAAATATATTATAGAACCGTATTTTTCACATGTAAAAAAATGGTTAGTCATTTATCATTGCTTTTTTAAATAATTATTTAGTTGAGTATAAAAAGGATTTGTTTTTTTTTTAATGTTTTACCTTTTAGTATTTGAGAAATTGAGAATGTGTTAATGTTATGATTCCTGAGAATAGAGAACAGGTTTATATTCCACTGTTCTCCAAATACATTTTGCCAAGCTTTTTAGAATTGTGGGATTTTGTTATTGTTCTTGTTGTTTATAGTGCAATAATTTTGAATACTTTAAAATTTAGAAAAATAATTCCTTTAAATTATAATTTCTGAGATTAGAGGACAAATTCTTTGTGAACTAGTCTCCAAATCAATTTAGTTTGAAAAATAGAGATCTTTTTTAGCCTGATGTCCATAGAAGCAGAATTTCTAATCTACATAAATCCCTAGTACATTTTAATAATTTGAACGTATTTACTTTGTGCACAGACCTCTTAATAAAACTTACCTGGAGGTGGTCCGCTCAGTATTCATGTCTTCAACTTCTGCTTCTGGAACTGGGAGAAAACGCACAATCAAGGACTTGCAAGAAGAGGTTTCCAATCTATACAATAATATTAGATTATTTGAAAAAGGGATGAAATTTTTTGCAGGTATACCTATTACCGTCTTGTTAATGAGTCTCTTAAGTTGGGAGAGAAACTATTTTTTATAAGTACCTTTGTTTTCCAGATGATACCCAGGCTGCTCTTACCAAGCACTTGCTGAAGACAGTGTGTACTGATATCACGAACCTCATTTTCAACTTCTTAGCTTCGGACTTGATGATGGCAGTAGATGATCCTGCAGCCATTTCAAGTGAAGTACGTCAGTGATTTGCTTGCCACTCTTAAAGGATTTTGTTTTGAATCTGAGCCCATTTTACTTATTTTCCTTCATTTGAAATAATTTAAAAGGAAAATAAAATACAATAAGTGTTTTTAGGAAAAATATAAAAAAATTTTATTCGAATTTATTACAACGTATATAGACAATTGCTAGTTGGATTGGTAATACAACCAGTCTATTAATAGTAACAATGAGGAATTACTTTAGAATAAACAGTATTTTTTTCCTAATCATTATTAATATCGTGTCCCCCTTTTTCCTAATGATTTGCAAGTCCCTTAACTTTCTGGCCAGTTTTCATAACTTAACAGTTATTTTCATTTAATGACATCATCTCATTTCAGTATTTAGAGTAATTCTAGTTCAATTTTTTAAAATTTTAATAATCTCAGACTAAATTCAAATGCTTCTCTCCTCCCTTCTTGACACGTATAGAACAAATGGCTCCCAGTTGCCCAGAGGAGGAAAGGTGTGGTCTGTCCCTAAGGCGATGACAATGACAAGGACTCCTTTCCTTCTTCCTCCTGCCTCCTGTTTCTTCCTTTTCATCCTTCTAGTCCACTTAAGATTGAAGATTTAGGAAAAATGAGGGAGGTAAAAGTGTCTTCAGGTGACCAGCTGTATATCACTACTTTGATTAGGTCAAACCAAAGCAGTCTGATTTGGCCTCTGGTGGGGGCGGTTGTTGCCACATAGGCAACATAGATTGTTTTCTTGGAATGTTGTTTAGTTTCATGTGACTTCCCATTTTAAGAAAAAAATCCCAAACAGAGGGACAGTTATCTTTCCCTTCTACCCTAGCAAGATTCTGGCCCTCTGCTCTTGTACCCGTCGTCTGCTGAGAGAAGACAGGAGGTTTTGATCCAGGCCCTTCAAGGGCCACAGAGAGGCAGTAAACAGACCCTGTCTTCCACACAGGCTGTGCCTTTCAGAACCTGCTGTCTAGTCGTTTCAGCGAGGCTCCTCCCTAAATTAACACTGGAAGAAATTAAAAAGACTCTGGAGAAGAAAGCCACTAACCTTCACTGGACACGTGTATGTGGAGAGGGGGTTTGAGAAGGTTCCTCCGGCAAAGGTTGCTGCAGCAGGGGGAAGGAGTAAGGCTGGATCTATCTCACCGCCTAGGCTGACTGGCTGCGATTGCCTCTCTGATTGGAGAATGTTTTTAGCACATTTTTATCCCTAATTTGAAAATCTAAAATTCACTCAACAATTTGTTACAGTAATAAATGTACTTTTTTTTTTCTCACTCGATCTACTGCTTGTCAAAAGCACAATGCTGAAAGAATTTTTATTTTCTCCTACAGGTAAGAAAAAAAATCTTAAGTAAACTGTCAGAAGAAACCAAAGTGTCTCTCACAAAACTCCATAACTCTCTGAATGAAAAAGTAAGTAAAGTTTGATTCCATTTATAGATCTCAGGGCTAGAAGTTTTTGTTACGAAGACCTTTGAGTAGATTTTCAGCAGAATGATTATCTAAAACAGTATTTTGCCCTTAATCACCTCTTTAAGAGGTGAGGGGGGAACCATGACAGGGGTTTTACCCTTTTTAGTCCTAAAGCACAATTTCTAACATAATGACAAAGAGACCCCTTTAAAAATTGTGTTTTGTGTATAAATTACAAAACAGTATTAAATGGCTATATTTCTTCAGACACCTGCATATAAAAATAAATTACACTATTAAATACCTTTTCAGAGCATAGAAGATTTTCTTTCTTGTCTGGATTCTGCAGCAGAAGCTTGTGATGTTATGGTCAAAAAAGGAGACAAAAAAAGAGAAAGGTAACATTAAATTAGTCTATATTATTAATATTCTTAAATATGGGACTTTCCATATATGAAATTTGAATCTGACTCTATGATTCCTGCACAGAGAACTGTATCTACATACCACACTCTTTGTATAGTTAGATATTCCTCTCTGACCCTCCAGTTAAGGTAGCAGAGTTTCTTATCCTGTAGTTGAACCCAAATGCTTTCTGTTAGCTTTGGGACCGTCCTTACAGGAAACCTCATCTAAGTCAGTATACCTTTATTTGATCTCCAGCAACTCAAAGCAGAAAGCATACTTTGAGTATCCCTACTGGATAGCTTTTTCCTTAATTTTCTAGCATACTAGTCTGTCCATGCTATTTAGGGTTGTATGTCTGTGTGTATATCCCATATTTAAAAGTTACCTTGAAACATTTACAAAATTAGATGATTTAAAGTAGAGAAGCTAAAAATGAATACAGAGGAGTGGATTGAAATCGATGAGAACTTGTTTGCTATAATGCATTTGTGTACTGTTAATTTTGTTTAGGCAGATACTGTTTCAACATCGACAAGCACTGGCTGAACAGCTGAAAGTCACAGAAGACCCTGCTCTCATTCTGCACCTCACCTCAGTGCTGTTGTTTCAGTTCTCAACCCACACCATGCTCCATGCACCTGGAAGATGTGTCCCACAGATCATTGCTTTTCTTAATAATAAAATTCCAGAGGTATTATATTTTTAATGCACTTGAAACTTTTCAAGATTTAGATTCTGAATACTTTGAGTGCATAGATAGGAATTATTGTCAATACGCAGGAACAAAACATTTAACATCATCTGCCTGCTTCTAAGACCATGAACTGAATCAAGAGATTAATTTTAAAAATTCAATATAGCTCAAGAATCTTTCAGGTTCCTCTGAGATCCATAGTAAAGAATATCTTTTAACTTGGAAAAAACCTTTGAGAAGAATGTCAGATCTGCCATTTAACTTCTCTGAGTTTAAGTTACACTTCAAGAGCCAGCTCAAAAGTTTTGTCCTGCATAGCTTCTCTTGAAAAGCTGCTCAATTAAAAGTAATTTGCCTTTTTTGAACTTTCCTATCATTTTGACTATGTCTACAGAGGGTGCCCTAAAAATGTATACACATTTTAAAAAAGGACAAAACTGTATTGAAATTGCAATTCTCAATATATACCATTAACATTTGTTATCTTGTATACTGTATCTCCTGTGACTGCAGAAGTCAAATGTGACTTGAATATTATAATTTCAATACAGTTTTTTCTTTTCTTAAAATGTGTATACATTTTTTTGGCACTCTCTCTATATACCTACATATGTGTGTATATTATATTTAAGTATATAGTTAATATATGTGTACATATGTGTTTATATGTACATGTGTATGTACCTGTGTGTGTATATATCACATACGTAGGTGATAGAACCTAGCAAAATCAACTTAGGATAAAGTGATCTGCATTCATATTTTATCTCTCCTAAACTATAAACTCCTTGAGAGCAGGGACCCAGCTCGATTTGGCTTTCTACTTACATGACTGGCATTTTGTAAAGATGAGAACCTCAGTATGTATTGGGTGAACACATTCGACTTTATCTGTCCCATAGAAAATCAAATTGTGTTGTTAACTTTTCTTCTTTCGTTTTTCACAGGATCAGCATTGTCTTTTGGTAAAGTATCAAGGTTTGGTTGTAAAGCAATTAGTCAGTCAAAATAAGAAGACTGGGCAGGGAGTCGATGCTTTGGGTGATGAATTAGACAAAGAACAAGAAAATATCATCAGTACTACTCGTAAAGAGCTTCAGGAACTTTCTTCATCCATTAAAGACCTTGTTCTCAAATCTAGGAAATCATCTGTGACTGAAGAATAATGATCTTGATTTACATTTGTCATATAGTGAGCACTTTCCCCAGAATTAAAGGTGAGTGGTCACAAAAAAATCATCATTTCACCATTCCCTACTCCCTGCTAAAACCCTTTCCCATGCACAGGATTCAATTAAAATGGTAGCATTGTATTAAATGAAAACTTTATAAAGATGTGAGTTTTATAAATTGGTTTCTTCATGGAAGTTTTCTTTTTCACATTGTTGTCACATAAATTCCATGTGAAAATTTTCACAATTATTTTCACATGATTCTAAAAATTACACATTTCAAGTTTATATTCTTTCCAAATGCTAAATGAAAAATAAATTTTCTGAGACCTTTCATCT
>NW_003852527.1:4829689-4841034 GCF_000181295.1 Otolemur garnettii | reverse complement strand
CTTATTTCTGGCAGAATAAACTTTTATGTGATTGGGGCCACAGGAATGCCTTTGTAGGGGCACAAGAAGTCTATGGGAGTTCATGCATTGCTGTGCTCTCTTCTAAAATGAGCTCACAAGTATGCGAGAAAACGTACCGTTTATTGCCAGTAGGTATAAGTCACATTTAACATTGGAATACAAATTTTACAGATTTTCCTTTGACCAGTTTGTATTTCTACATTACATTTTTTAACGTCAGTAGTTGCTCTGTCATCTAACACTGTAAATACCAGTGTGACAAATAGTTATCTTTTCCATTAAAAGGTTCTGTAAGTGCTTTATGTCATTGGAATCTTTTTTCTATAAATAGAAATCCTTATAAGAAATAGGTATTTTTGTTTTCTAAAGATTGTTTGTTAAAAATGACTAAAGTAGTTCCTTGGGGTAATCATTTCAACCAAATGATTTCAAGCAAAAATTTATTAATTATCAAAAAGGAATTTAATTATTTTGAATATAATACTAATTGAAATCTCAAATATTTAAAAAAATATTATTTTATATAATTCCTTATATGGCATTTAAAATTTTCTATTTCAAAATATTTGAATACAAAGACAGTCTACCTCTACTCCAATAATACTCCAAGGTATTAGTCTTAAGTGAAGGTAATTAATGTAATTGCTGACTACACATTATTCTTAAATTTGACGGGAATAGAACATTCAGTTTAAAAATGTTTTCCCATGAATAATTTTTTATTATATATTTTCATATGAGCAAAGGAAGAAAAGTGACAAACCCTCTGTCATCACAAACCCAGGTTACTTTTATTTATTCAGCTTCTAAAATTTTGAACAGCCAGTCTATTTTTTATTCAACCTTTGTTTAAGAACCGTATCACTTATGTTTCAGCAGATACCAAAGTAATCCATGCTGTGTTCAAACTAGAGCATAGAGAATAGATGATGAAGAAGAGGTGATGAAGCAAGTAAAGGGAACCATTGTCTTGTTTGCATTGTTTCATTTCTCAAAAACAATTCTGATTTTTATTGCTTTTGTTCATGAAATTACATAGCTGATTTTGTATGTAAAGGTCTCATTTCATTAATAAAATAAAAATTAAATGTTTATTGTTACCGTAAATGGTGGGGTTAAAAATGTTTAAAATAAAGTTGCCTGTTGTTCTATTAAAGTATATGGTACTTCGAAGCTTCCATTATTTTAACTAATGCTAGGATAATTTGATGTGTATATTATATGTAATATATTTATATTGGAATTCTTATTCTGAACATTACTAAAGTATTTTTTTTTACACAAAAATAGTTCTCAATGTCTTTCATTCCTATCTTAGTAATTTCTCAAATTAGCTGGATTTCCGCAAGTGTGTAGCTGTCTGTCAGTCTGTTAACTCACACCGTCACAATAGAGATACTGGAAAATGTGCTCGGTGTTCACGCGCCGGGGTTCCATCCCGCGACCCTTGTATTTTTAAAGAGTCAAGAAACTCACTTCTAGCCATCAGAAAGAGCCTGTGAAAAGTGGCATATATTCTCAAAATCATAGTATTTTTTAAGAAAAGACCTTAATGCTAAGAACAGTAAATGTAGCAGTTGCTTAAGGTGAAGTAAAACCATCTTGAACTCTTTAGAGAATGTGTTTTAGACCAACAAGCAGAAATGCCTCTTGACCTAGAGCCAAATGGGTTTTTTGTGTCAAGTCCTTCACTTGTGGGAGTTTGAGGATGGGGGGGATGCTTTCTTTCACTCAGACCAATGAAGCCTTTACCTCAGTGCACATGGGAGATGAGCTAAGCACAGAAACTCCCCCAGGGCGTCTGTTTTCCTCATGGATCTGGGAGCACTACTGAGGTGACATGAAAATGACCTGCTGATGCACAGTGGTGTTGACCTCGAGGACCACTCGGCAAACAAGAATAAACAGACGCCGGGAGAGACTTCTCCCAAACCGCTGAAACAAGAAAAGCCCTGACTTTCAGGTGTTTAGAAAAGAGTTACCCTATATTACAAGAACAACCACAGTATTTTACCATGTATCATGTGCACTTTTTGTCCAAATTTTTGAGGGACAAATAAGGATGCCTATTATACGTGGGTAGTATGGCTCAGGAGAGGGGATCCCAGCCCACCTCCTGCACCCTCACTTCTAGGCCTGCAGGGCGCATGGGGTTCCAGTCCGGGAGGATCCAGGATCTGCTGATAGCTGGCTGGAGTGGCCTTCACCAAATGCCTCAGTCAGAAGAAAGGTCAAGGTGGTGTGGGTTGCAGCTTTTCAGTGTGAAGGCCTAGGCCCAGCTGCAAAGAGGGGCCCAGGAGCCCCACACAGGCCCCAGGGACCCTCCTGGCTGCCTGCAAGCCAGGGGCTGCAGAAGCTCCACCCCAGCCACATGTGTGGCCATTTCAGCCTGTGCTCCCCAATGTAGCAGGAAGGGAATGGCTCCTGGAAGACAGGGAAGAGGCAGCCTTCCCGGAGTGGGCAGTGCCGTCCACACATTTACCAGGGGGGCCATTAGCCCTCCCCAGATGTGTCTTTCCCAGCCTGGTGCTTCTCAAGGCGCATTTTCCTGAAAGCTTGGGCCAAGAACATGTGTGTGCATTATACCTGAGAGCACATTTTACATGGCCAAACATGGGGCTTTAAACATGTATTAAATGTTTGTAGGTTCCCAGTGTTGTGGTGTTTTACCACACTTGCCTCAATTGTTCTGTCTCCTAAGTGATTAGTAGTGAGACAACCTGGGTGTTTGTTCTGAGGATCAAGAAAGACAGGATTACATTGACAGCGTGATAGAAGAAAGGAAGGACACGGTGAATTTACAGTCTTGGCCCAATTTCTTACATCTTGTATGACAGTACCAGGAATGCAAATGCCAGTTTTTGATAATGTGCCTTACGTTCAATGACATGGCAAAAATCAACAACAGTAATATAATATAGTGTTTTGATAGAAGCAAACGGGGTGCTACCAGTGAAGACGTGCAATTCAGACTGTCCTGCATAGTGGGGAGGCTAGACGTAACCCCTGAACTGAGTCCTAAAAGAAAAAGTAAGTGGAAATGGGAGACAGGAAGGTGGGCATTCAGGGTGGAGGAAAGGAGGTGCAGAGGTACTATGCATTAGTCTGACACGGTAAGACATTTGGGGAGCTGTAAATTAAGCAAAATATGAAAAGTCATCTGGGGAAACAGGACACATAGAAATGAAACAGACCGGAGGGGACTATGACATCCTTATGTGCTAAGCTAAAAACTTTAACCACTACCCTGAAGACACTAAGAGCCTTTAAAAGAGTAAATTAGCCAGGGAAATGAAGTGATTAGATTTATCTTTCAAGAAGATCCCTTCATTTTACAAAGCAATTTGACAATTTGCCAGAGTCCTATAAAATGTATATATGATTTGTAAAGGTAAAATCTTCCTTTTCTGAGAAGTAAAATGTGGACTAGCATATGTTCATATGTCCCTTTCCGCAACCTGTAGTAGAGAGGAGTATAGACTTCTTGCATACACACAAAAAGACAACCTTCTTGGCTTTTCAGTATCTTTTTAAGATATTAGTTCTCCAAAGAAAAACCCTTTGTCTGACTAGTCAACCTAAGACAAAAGGCCCAAAGGTCGTCTTTTTATTTTCCTGTTATTCAACTTACATTGAATAAAAGTGCTTTGTCAAATTATTTATCTGCTGAGCCTATCTAAAATATAGCCTTTACCCTAACTCTGTTATATAGACTTAAAGTAAGTGCTTGAAGGCTTAACACATGGTTAGTATAGAAAATATAGCTGTTTAAATAATACCTAAAGTATGTCAAGGAACTTAAAGTGAGCATTCTAGATTTTTCTCCTTCCTTTTTTCCAAACTAAACTCAGTCTTTGTGACTCATATGTTATAAATGTTCAGCGTATCTTTTTGTGTTGAAAAGAGAGGCCAGGCGTGGTGGCTCATGCCTGTAATCCCAGCACTCCAAGAGGCCGAGGTGGGCAGATCGCCCGAGTTCAGGAGTTTGAGACCAGCCTGAGCAAGAGTGAGACACTGTCTCAAAAAAATAGCCGAGGATTATGGGAAAATAATTTGCCTCAGCTACTCGTGAGGCTGAGGCAAAAGAATTGCTTGAGCCCAAGAGTTTGAGGTTGAGCTATGACGCCAGGGCACTCTACTGAAGGTGACAAGTAAGACTCTTTCTCAAAAAAAAAAAAAAGAGGAGAAACTATCCCATTATAAATTTCAGTATATTGTAACAATAATTCACAGCTACTTTTAAAATAATATATTATTGATTTGGAAAATCATAATGTATTTAAGTGAAAAAAAAGAATACAGAAGTATGAGTACTACACCAAAATATGGCACCTTGACCTTGAAAATGCCACGGAAGCAGGAAGGTCACTCTCACCTACCCTTGCCATTGGCCCCCGAAGCAGGCCACATTCTAGAAGTAAACACCTTCCGCCTGGAGGAAAGGAAGAAGAATCTGAACAAACCAGCTTTGCTAAGTTCCCCAGTTTATTTTCATTACATTAACCCACTTTATTCAATCACACTTCTCCACGACTATCACTCTGCATCAAACAGAAACATAAAAATGCACGACTGTGTCTGTTCCTTTGGACCTTCATTTCTGAAGGCTCTCGTGTTATAGAAAACTTACATTAAAAACATTTGTATGCTTTTCTCCTCTTGATTTGTTTTTGTTATAGAGAGCTTGACCATGATCACAGGAATGGGAAAGAAAAATATTTCTGATCTCTACCACTATATACATGTTTGGTCTTATATTCCTTATTAAATATATAACTATAGCTATATATATACACACACTATCTACACAAACACATAAGCATTTCCTTATATAGTTAACATAGTCATGATACATAAAATTCTAAGGAGGAATGCAGAGATTTAGGCTGTGGCTGTCTCTTTATAGATTCCAATTCTTGTTTCAGATTTTCTGCAGGTAGCAAGTATTCCATAATTTGACAACCTTGTATTTTTAAAGTAATATTGTTCTATAGTTATGTAGAGAAGGGATAGATAGGAACCAGGCTGGGGCAAGTGTCAGCTGTTTTATAACTCATAAAATAATCTGAGTGAGAAATGTGAGACCTGGAATTCAGTGATGAGGATGAGTTTGAGAAAGATCTTTTAACAAAGCAGAACTCACAGAAGTTGGATAATGATGGTGAGAGTGGAGAATAAATGAAGTCTTAGGTAATAGGTGGATGATGGTGCTGTGCCCAAGGAAAAGAAACAGAGCAAACAAGTTTGGACTGGGGAGAAGGTGAAGAGGTTTATTTGGGACAGCTGAGTTTCAGGTGCCTGGAAGCTTGTGGAGAAAGATGTCCAGTAGACAACAGAATACACGACTGGAACCTTGGAGAGTGATATCAGATGAGAGTACCTATTTGAGAGTCATGGTACATAATTGTAAATTGTTTTGATAAGGATCCTGATGGAAAGTGTACAGAGAAGCAGAATCAATCTCGATGGGGGAAAGTGATGTGAATAAAGGGAGAGGAGACTGAGGATGTCGAGAGCAAACAGAAAACCAGGAGGAGGGGAATTTAGTGAGCCCAACTTAGGAGAATTTCAAAAGGAAACAGACACAGATGAGAAATTTTTGGTAAGATTAAAGCCCATGCTCTTTGGGTGGCTAACTAAGATCTTCTATGATCTTAATGAAGCACCTTTGGGAGAGTGGTTCAAGTGAAAGAATTGCAGGAAGTTGAGGAGGGAGGGAGAAGGAAGCTCAGAAGTTGACTCCATGAACGTAAATTTCCCTCTCAGGAAGCAGAGGTGTGAGAAAGAGGGTGATGCCCATAACCAGATGGGGCTCAGGGGTTCTCACCTAGGAAGGGGAGAAAACACACACAGGTGATGGCTATTTACCAGTGGCGTCATGAGGCTCAAAATCTATTACTCATGAAATGTACTCCTGTTGTTTTACTGAATCAAAATTTGTTTTTGCTAATCACTATGCTTACCTTTCTGTAATGTCTTCATCATCCAAATCAGATGACTCAAGAAAAGGGCAGAGATAATTGACTCTGCATTTCTCTATCTCGAGTTCCTTGATGGTGTATACCTGAGTTTGACCTTAGATAACATTAACATATCATGGCTTCAGCACGTAGAACAAGGGACAGGTTGAGTTTCATCTGGGAAAAAAATGAATTTCAGGCAAAATATTTCTACTCTCATCCTACCTTCCAAACAGAAGAAATGGCCTCAAATGGAGATTCCAGGAGAAAGTCTCACTTGCTTCATGGATCAGTGTGACTTAGTGTGAATCTCACCAAACATTACTTCAGATTTAACTTTTTGTTTTGTTTTGTTGGTTTTGGATTTTTTTTTTTTTTAAGAGCCAGAGTCTCACTTTATTGCCCCTGGTAGAGTGCCATGGCTTCACAGCTCATAGTAACCTCCAACTCCTGGGTTTAGGCGATTCTCTTGCCTCATCCTCCCAAGTAGCTGGGACTACAGGCACCCGCCACAAGGCCTGGCTATTTTTTGTTGTATTTTGGCCGGGGCTGGGTTTGAACCCACCACCCTTAGTATATGGGGCCAGCGCCCTACTCACTGAGCCATAGGCACTGCCCCCAATTTTAACTTTTGATATCTCTAGCTACTTTTCATGTTTTTAAATTCAAGATTTCAAAAGACACTCCCCCACCCTGCCATGAGTCTGTGCTTAAATGAAGTCATACAGCCATGGACGTGACCTAACAATTGTCGCCAGCTCATAAAGAAGCAGGCAGAAGCAGGAGAGGCTGAGTCCACACTGGAGGTGCAGAAAGCAGGGAACTACCTTGAGTCATACTACTCAAATTCAAGGCTCAAAGTTCCCGAATTTCCCAAGAAGGCAGTGATAGAGGCCACAGCTCATCTCTCAAACTACCAAGAACTCTGCAGGTGAGAAAATGGGGACATATCTCTATCCAGATAATTAAATAGAAAAAAAGAAAGCCTAGCAGTTCAGCCATTTCTAACCTCCGAGGAACATTCCAATAGCCACCAGCAAACAAACAGAACCAAAACAGATTAATCACGGAAACAGAAAACACAGCATCCTTCTAGCAAATTATTTTTATAAATATGCCCTTGATTTAGCCGAGTCAGTGGAAATATCTCAAGTGTGCGTGTCTGTATGAATGCGGTGTATTTTAAACTTTTTGGAGCTTACCCAGATATTTCAAATACTAATCCTGGTAGATTTCCCTTTAAGGATGTCCTTCAGAGAATTTGTTATTTGTAATTTTGAGTACAAATTGAGAAGGACTGCTTTCTCAGCCCAGCAGGAGTCAGCTATGTGCTTGTCACAGGACTGGGAGGAAACACAGGGACCCTCCTATTTTCTCCTACAAAGTTGAAAAGCTGCAGTTGGGAGGAACCCTCAGATAGCACTGGCGGCCCGTTCTGTTCCTTTGCAGTTGTGCTGGAGGAACGAGAACCACCAGATGTTCTCCTTTCAAACTTTAAATCACAGGAAGAAGCCGCTTCAAGAAAACGTGAGTTCTCTCCCCTTACTGTTTCCTTTGTGTATTTATGTGCTATTTTGCCTTCTCTAATGTTTTCTTCTTTAAAGGACAAGAGTTTCTACAAACTTTTCAGTAAGTGCTTAAGAGAAAACTTGCTTGGCAAAACATACACCTTGAAGATTCTTGGCCATTTGAGCCAACGGTTATTTGCACATGGAGGCAGCACAGGGGCCAGGTAACTCCTTGGAGTCGCCTCCTGAGTTTTCTTAATGGTCTTAATATATGGAGCATAGCTTCATTTATGTAAAAGGGGAAGAAGAGGAAAGATTCTGGAATTCTATTTAATGTACTTGAATGAATAACATTATCACTGAGGATATTTCATGCCTAGATTTATATTTCCAGAGCACATTTTGAAGTCACTTACAGATTCCTGCTATTTTCAAGAAAAATCTGCCCACTTTCCAGAAGCAGACATGTAACAATTCATAATTTTAGGTTTCTGCAGATTGAATTAAAATGTCTGTCGGTCCAGCCCACACAGATGCATAATATACTACAGCAGTCTAAGTGCTGCTCTCAGAACGGAGACAGCGTCATTTAGGCAACAACCGTGCCTGCCATGTGTGTTCGGGCTTCCTCACTATCTCAGTCTCAGGCTCTCTGGAGTCTGCCATCCGGGTGAACAGCAAACGCAGCTCTTCAGCTGTCATTCGGAACTTTAGCAATGTGATAGCTAAACAGAATTATTAATAAAACGAGTGACTCTTATATGTATAAGAAAGCCCTCAAGTCATTTTATTAATAGCCATTATTTCATAGCCACAATACTGTTGACTATAAATTCTAGCGTTAGCAAAGTATAAATGGATTAAAACTTAACACAAGTATTGCAAACATATGTGTCAAACAAAATATTTCCTAACATACGTGTAAAGCCATGATCCAAATTGCTTTGTGGAACAGGTAAACTCTGATGTCTGTTTACTATACTTGTTCTGTTTATTCTAAGATTATAATTAGTTGCCAATTCTGTGTTGATTTTTATGTAAACAAAAGTAGCAGATTCTTGTTTTATTGTAACATCACCTCTCTAACAAATTTACCTCTTATTTTTATTACATTAATACTTGCTGACATTTTGAGTAAAGCTGGGCTAATTTGAGTGTCTTGGGCAAGGCTAGAAACTTTTCTTCTATATTAAAATAAGTGTTCAGGATATTTTAAAGAAGCTTTAATTTGGTTTTTCTTTTGTTGTTTTTATGTTTTCAATCTAGGGAACGTGATCTCTTTAGAAATAAAGACCAAATAGTTGTGTTCACACAGGCGTTTCAAATCAGATGTCAATTAAACAAGCTTGCATGTCCATGTTCTCATAATTATCTTTTTCCTCTGTGACTGTCATCATTTTTCTTGGTTACCTTTTGGTACCCTGGAAACTCTTCGGAGAGGAGGAGGACTATTTTCCTCCAAACACCTCAAATCAGTGAAAAATAATGAGCTTGAGCATTTGTCTCTACATCAAATTACTTTCAGATCACAGTTCTCCTTATGAATCTAATAGGACCAATAGGCCCTCTTTTCAGAGAAAGCCAACAGCTCAAGCGAGAAACTGGCGATGAGCCACATTCTCCACTTCTCTCAGGTCAGACACTCACAGAATCTCCAAGTTCTTCCAGTGCTACCTCTTAAAGTCACCCACTTCCTTCCTTCATCACTGCCACCTCTCACTTCAAGGCTCTGTCTTCTTTCCCTTGGTTAACAGTGACCCTTAACCTGGTCTCCCTGCCTCTGAGAATTGCCCTCTTCTTTGTGCTCTCCGTCCTGGAGAAAGAGCACAGCTGGGAAGTACAGCTGGAAAGCCAACTGGGCTTTGTCCTTCCCTTGCTCAGATCTCTCCCTGACTCTCCACTCACCTTAGGGCCATGCCCATGTTTCTTCTCAGGGAATTTCCTTGTCAGAGAAGCAGTGAGTATAGTGGATTACAGAAAATACCAAACTTTAAGGTGCTCAGAACTGCTTTGAGTTCTTTGTCAAAATGTCAATTCCAGAGGTTTGGGTTGGGGCTTGAGTTACTGCATTTTTGTCTGTTAGCTCCTGGGTGATGCTAATACTCCGGGTCCCCGAGACACTGGGGCGAAGGGTTAGAATATTTTTTTCTCATGCCAGACTGGCTGTTGCTCAAATCCCAGTGTGAACTTAGAGACATCAGTCAGCCTCTGTCTTATTTTCTTTGTCTATAAAATGAAGATCATAATGGTGCTTTTTTCCCTTAGGTTTGATATAAGAAATAAATATGTTGGTATTTTAAAATTTCCTGCAGCAATGCCTGGCACAGAGTGCTATTTAAATGCCAGTTACTCTCATTACAAGTCAAGACCCTGAATAATTTAGCATCTACCTTCTTCTCCAAATCAACTTTTACTACTGCACTGATACACACACTCACACACACACTCACACACACACACACACACACTCTTGCTCATCAACACTAATTATCTTCTACAAATGAAGAATAAGGAAAATCCCTCTTTTCTGTCAGGCCCCCCTACGTGCTTCCCACAAAGCACCCTCCATACAGACCTAACTCACTTCAACCACCCTCATCTCTCAGGTCAGCTCCTGGTGCTTCATTCCCTGGGAAGCACTGACCAGCCATTCATCTCCCAAGTCTATACTTGGTTCCCCTTTTGTGTTTCTTATGCTAGCAATGTACCCTACTGAGGAACCGTGGCATTTAGGACTGAATTTCTAGCATCCTGAAAACTCCTTTGAAGGTGGCCGGTAAAGAATTAATGTATTTTATAGACACAGTTCCAAAACCCTATAAAATTAGACATAGGCACAGGGAAAACAAAGCCTTGATCTGGTTGGAAAGGGGGAAATGTTGGTTAAAATAGGGTCAGCTTCTCTCCTAATGCTGCCTCTGGGTTGGATTGTGAACCCATTGAAAAGAAAATACTGTGTATGTGTGTAAACGTGTGTGCACACACACATGAGTATATATGCACGCACATATATGTATATAGGCACACATATATATTTCCATACTTGCTGTAACCTAACTTCTATAGACGTCATCATTTGCTCTTTTTGCTGATACTAGGATAGTGAAAGAGGCTAAAAACCGTGTGTGGCACTTCAGGGGCTCTTCTCTGAGTCCACGTAGGGTTTCGTCTTATAATCAGGATTAGCTTGTCTGTGCGAAATTTCAGACATATGGTGAGGATAAGGTGAATCCAAACCTATATGAATGCCTTACTACTTCATGGTATTTCCACAACAAGAAATTTTAAATTCATTAAATAAATAAAGCTAGGGAGTCAGTGTGGGAGTGACCCTGTGATATAAAGAAGAAACGTGAGGTTCTGAAGTCTGAGCCGTGCTAAGTCCTCTGAATGTGGGCAGGTTTGTTGGCCTCCCTCCTTAAAGATAGACTAAAAACAGCTATATTGTAGATATTATATTAGATCAACAGTAAAAGTGGTCATTTTCATTTTTATTTCTTCTCAAACTCTTTGTCAGCATTCAGGCTCTAGTGGACCTTCTTGCTTGATTTTTATTTCAATTTGCATGGACTATCTTTTTCTATTTATTCATTTTTATTCCATATGTGTCCTTACAGGTGAAGTGAGTTTCATGTACTGAATGGTTGGGCCGCAGTTTTGTTTATCTGTTCAGCCAGTCTACATTTTTTACATGGCATATTTAATCCGTCTGCATGCAAGGTTATTATTGATAAGTGAGGACCTACACCTGTCATTTTGTTAAGTATTTCTGGTTGTTTTGTATATACTTTTTTTCTTTCTTCCTCCCTTATCGTTGGTTACTGCAGTGTGGGGATTTTCTGTAGTGATAGATGTA
>NW_003852527.1:4824281-4829206 GCF_000181295.1 Otolemur garnettii | reverse complement strand
ATTTCTAACTATGTAACTTCAAAAGACTTATCTTTAAGTTCAAAGACTCTTTTCTCTGTTTGATCAAGTCTGCTATTGAAATTATCTATTGTGTTTTCTATTTCATTCATTGAATTTTTCAGCTGCAGGATTTCTATTTCTTTGTTGAATTTCACCCCAAAATGGTAAATAGTTTGATATCTTGATCAGGGGAATGATTAGTCAGAGAAATGGTCCAAGGCGGCCAGCTGGAAGCCCTCGTGCTTGTTCCCTACCAAGAACAGCCAGAGCAGTGAATGAACAGCC
Organism: Otolemur garnettii; assembly: GCF_000181295.1. NCBI lineage: Eukaryota > Metazoa > Chordata > Mammalia > Primates > Galagidae > Otolemur > Otolemur garnettii. Next base: position 4,828,921 of record NW_003852527.1, on the reverse strand, counting down.
ACATCCTAATGAAAGTGGAGGGAGGAAGAGTGCCGGAGTATATCAGGGAATAACAGAAACCCAGGGGAGCACAGACACTCAGGATGGCCACATAAGGAACGGAAGGAAATGCCAGGCATACAGGCCCCCATCTCACACCTGGGATCAGCTGGGAACCAGGGGAAACTGTTCTCTGTGGTAAGGAGACACACTCTCAGCACCTTGGACCCCTACAGACCTTGCCACTGGGGTCCCTGCAGTCCTTAAAAGGACCAAGTCCAGCTTGAAGAGCTGCCTGGAGTCCACACAGCTGTGCCCCCTCCCTTTGCCAGAAGGAGCTGACATTGCCCCCACCATGACCCTGTGGCTGCTATGCTATGCCATCTTGAAATGGGAACTACAGCTGGAGTGTGTCTTGTCCAAGGGTAAGTAGCCATGGCTTCACTTTATCCCTGGGGCTAAGTTGCCACCAAACCGCCCCAGCCTGAAAGCCCGACATTCCTAAGCCATACTATGAACTATTGTTATGCCCCTTCCCATGAGACCAAGCAGAGGTGGAATCACTTCACCTACTCCTACCCCTGCTCTGCTGAAGCATATCCGATTTCCTGGGAAAACGGTACCTTGACTACCCAAGCAGTCACACCTCCCTGGAGCCTAAGTTGAAACAGCAACTTGCATCCCAGAAAACACTACCATTTTGGGGGGGGCAAAGCCAAAAAGTCATAGATATATATAATTCATTCATTTATATAGTCATTCATTTATTCATCAACTGATCAAGCCAGTATAAATCTACAAAAAAATCAGTCAAGATGTTCAATTCCCTTTATATCTCAAAACTTTTCATTGTGCAGATGACCAGCCAGGAGTCATCAATTTTGACCAAATGCCTCTCAGTATAGAACTAACCTAATGCTTCCAATTTTGTGTAAGATATTTTTCCTTACATAAAGATCAACACTTTTCTTGGAGATTTGTGGGTATAATGTACATTTCAGAAAAAAAACATCTGAGGCCAAACTGTCATCTGTCTAAATTAAGATTTTACTTATTAAAATGATTCCCAGTTTTGTAATCATATTCCATCTATTCATTGTTCCCTTGTACATTGTGATAGTTATACTATTACAGAAGATTCTAGTCTTTGACCTATAATTTTTTCAAACATTGAACAATTAAACTTTCATTTTGTTCAATATTTTCCTTAAATTTTTATCAAAGTGATACTTTACAGCATGCAATTTGAAAATTACTGAAAAGTAAACTTTTAAACACTCTTAATCTCTAATAAGAGGCTTAATCATTTCAGCATATTTTTTCTTCGAAGCTTATTTCCTACTGTTTAAAAAATTTTATATAATTGACATCACTCTAATTATTCTATTTTGTAGTTTTTTCCAATTAAAGCATTATTATGAGCATAATTTTACTTTGCTGTTAAATACTTTTCCAAACTCCATGTTAACCCCTTCTAGTATTCTTTTAAAAGTCATTTATTAAATAATTCTAATATATTTTTTAAGCAGTTTCAGGAAAGTTCTTTTTAAAGCCTATAATGCTTAAATATACTTAAACATCCAGCAAAGCACAATTAAAAGCACAAAATATACTTTGAAACTTGAGATCAGAGGTCAGAAAATGCTTTTAAAGAATCAGGAATATTTTAGTCCTCAAAAGTATTCAACTGTACTATTATAGCTGGAAAGCAGCCTTAGTGTGCTCATGAATGAGCATGTGCTGTATTCTAATAAAATTTTATTTATGAACACTGAAATTTGAATTTCATGTAATTTCATGCCTCAAAAGTATTACTACTCTTTCAGGTTTTTCAAATCATTTTAAAACATAACAGCTGAGTAGCACCTGTAGCTCAGTGGGTAGGGCACTGGTCCCATACACCGAGGGTGGTGGGTTCAAACCCAGCCCAGGCCAAACTGCAACAAAAAATGGCCGGGTGTCCCAGCTGCTCAGGAGGCTGAGGCAGGAGAATTGGCTAGGGCCCAGGAGTTGGAGGTTGCTGTGAGCTGTGGCACCACGGCACTTTACCAAGAGCAATAAAGTAAGACTCTGTCTCTAAAAAAAAATCATAAAAGCTATGCTTAGGTCTTAGGCTACACAAAAACAAGCAGTGGCTACATCTGCCCCTTGACTTACATATAGTTGCAAATCTCTGCAGGAGAGCCTGGTTCCAACTAGCCTGCCTTCCCAGAGTTTTAAAAACTTTGAGTACATGCATATGTATATATTTTTAAGAAGAGGTAAATGGCTTTTACTAGAAGCTTATGGAATTCTTAGGCTAAAATTGATTAAGAATCATTATTCCAGGTAACATACATAAAATCATTTTGTAAGCCATAAATCTTTATGGTACTTCACTTATTTACTTAGATTCCAAGTTATCTGAAAAATATTGATTAATAAAAATACATGCATGTCACTATTGGAATCCAACTGGGAAACTGTTCCTTGAAATTCCAAAATCTAATAAACTGTACTCTAAAGAGAAAATAGGTAGTAAGTTTTCAAAAATGTTTAAAATAAGAATTAACAGTTGTTTCCAGTCAAGGTAATTGAAATATTTATTTGTTTTTGACTTTTTGATCAAATCAAGAGGTTATAAATAATGCTATTCACTCGTTCTGTTTTTGTTAAGTTACTTTTTGAACTATGATGACTAGCAAATCAGAGAATAGGTCATAGGAATTTAACATTCTGGCTAACAAAAGCTTTAGAACCTCTGTAAGTTGATCACCCAAGAGGCCGTAACAACTGGTCAACATACAGAGGTGGTCAACATGAGGAACTAGGCCTACTGTACTGATATGTACATGTGGTGCATGTCCAGTCTATGAAAATTAGGTCAACTGAAGGAGGCGGTCAGTGTAGGGAGGCGTCAGCTATGGAGCCTCTGCTGTATACGTATCTCTCTCCCCCTCCCTTGCACACACACACAGTACCACAGACAAGAATAATCACCATTACTGTGACATAGGTGTAGATTTGAAAGTTCGGCTTAATCATGCTGGTCTCCTTTCAGAGTTCTACAACAGTTGAGAAATAGACACAGGTATTATATATGGATCCATTATCAGTTTTATTATTGTTAAAGTTTAGAGTGGAAAACAAAACTTGCATGAGAGACCAAGCCCTGCCCCTCTGAACTGAGCCCGGATCCTACGAAGTTCCTTTCCCGGCTGGGTCAGGGCAGGTGCAGGAGGCTCACTCCCCCCGGAAGCACCGTTAGGCCTGCTGCACGCTGGCCATCTCCAAGGAGTAACTTCCTGGAACTTGGGCTCCAGGTGAAGTGCTCCTCGCCTAGGTACCTGCCAGTTAAGTCACTCCTCTAGTGGAGGAGAATGATGAGCAAGGGAACTTTTATCCTCAGTGCTTTCAACAGAGAGAAATTTCTTTAAAGAGGAAGCCCAGAAATCAGAAGGAATCAGAGGTTCTCTCCTACGTCTGTAACTCCAAAAAGCACTCTTGGTCTGTTTTAAATTTAAGTCATCAATAAAAATTGTTGCAGGCCCAGTAAGAGAGGCTGTTAGTGAAGAGAGTATGTTACAGGTCTGCCTCTGCAGGTGCTTCTCGGTTGGCTGAGAAGAAAACGGGGCTGTCTCCCAAACAGTCCTGCAGGCTGGAGTCTGCGCCACCAGCACTACTGTGTGGCCTTCGGCTTAGGAGAGTCGCCCACCTCTTCTTAGAGACTACCTGTATTCAGTCTGCAAGGCACAGTTCTAGAAGTTTCATGAAATTTCCAGTGCACCCTGCATGTACCTCCAAGCATTTCCTCCCAACCTCTCTCCTTTCTTCTTCCACTCCCTTCCATCCAGGAACGTTTACTGAGTTCTCAGCTCATGCTGGGCCTGAGTACGATAGACACCCGGAGTCTATTGTTGAACACAGGGTCTGCCCTGCCTTTTCCTTCTTTCTTTTTCTTTTTTTGAGACAGAGTCTCACTATGTCACCCTTGGTAGAGTGCTGTGGCATCACAGCTCACAGCAACCTCAAACTTTTGGGCTTCAGTGATGTTCTTGTCTCAGCCTCCCAAGTAGCTGGGACTACAGGCGCCCACCACAAAGCCCAGTTATTTTGGGGTTGCAGTTGTCACTGTTGTTTAGCAGGCCAGGGCCAGGCTCGAACCTGCCAGCCTCAGCATATGTGGTCAGTGCCAAGCCTGCACTACCTTTTCTGTCAAGCAGGAGGGACAGTGGCCAGAGATAAAGCATGCTGTGTGGGGGACGGCACCAAGAGCTATCAGAACATACAGCCAGGGGCCTGGTCTGGAGGAGGGAGGGTAGACTGGCTGGCTCCCTCCCATGCCACCACCTACGTTTCTCATAAGGTGGAGATCTGGTCCTCTCCTTACTGCCAAGCACCACGGAAAGCCCAGAGTTGGTGCTCAAGAACTTTTTATGAAATGTACAGAACATATATTCAGAGAGCTCGTTCATACGGTTGAATTTCAACATGAAGAGACAGACAGAGGCAGATCCCAGACTGTGGAAGATTTTCAATGCTGTGCTAAAGAGTGTGGATTATGGAGGCCTCTGAAAGCAGCGTGATTTGCAGACAGGTCATTTAAAAACTCTCTTTTAGGCTCGGCGCCTGTGGCTCAAGTGGCTAAGGCGCCAGCCACATACACCTAAGGTGGCTGGTTC
>NW_003852527.1:4822637-4824192 GCF_000181295.1 Otolemur garnettii | reverse complement strand
GGGAGCCTGTGGTCCCAGCTACTTGGGAGGCAGAGGCAGAAGACTCGCTTGAGCCCAGGAGTTGGAGGTTGCTGTGAGCTGTGAAGCCACGGCACTCTACCCAGGGGGATAGCTTGAGGCTCTGTCTCAAAAACAAAAAAAACTCTCTTTTAGCCTCTTTATTTAAAAAACACAAAGGGAGAGGGGAGTGATTGTTTCTATGGCCAAGCATCTGAATTCCTTCCTCCCACATTCGTTTAACATGCACACATGCCAGGCTTTCTTTAGGTGTCATGGACATGGCCCTAAACAAGATGGGAAAGTCTCTGCTCTGAATGGCATGTTGAAATGTCGGAAAAATTCACACATTAAGTGATGTGTAGGATGAAACCTAAAATACTAAATTATAACCAATATTTATCAACTAATACTGTGAACATGCAGTTTCCAAAGGAATAATAACATATTCACACCCCACTTCTTTATGTACAGAATTAGCATAAAAAACCCGGATTAACATGTTGTGTTTGCAAAGCTGTAACACAAATATTTTGGCTACAATCATCTTCCTTTGATGGATGCTGAGAACCAACATTGCCTAAGTCTCTGAGACTGAGAACAGATTAAAAGGAAATTAGATTAAAGCTGGCTTTAAATACCAAGAGGGCCCCCCTCCACTGCCACCACCGACAAATTTTAAACTGTGGAAAGAGTAGCTTATAATTACTATGAGTGTCATCACCAAAGCCTGGGATATAGTTCTGCCTTATACCTTCTAAAATCGCTTTCTGATAGTAGATAGATCATTTTGCTTCAGGCGTAAATACTGGAAAAACTGGTTAACATCAACGTCCATCCCCCAACGCCCCCTACACATACACACAGCAGACATTCTCATTAACACCCAGGTACACACATCTACCACACATGGACATTCATCACCACCTCACTTTTAGATGAGGATCCAAAAAAGAAACCTGAATGGAATTTTGGGCTTTTCTTCTCAACCTCTGTGGTATTCCAATTGTAACTATAAGAAACAAAAGCAAATAGAAATCGAGTCACCTTGAATGCTGGAGGGGATTTGTACATCCTTTTGAAAACAGCTATTTCATTTTGTGCAGCGAGAGGCAGCTAGGTTCAGGCAAGGACCAGACCTCTCCGTTTATGTACCTGAGGCTGTCCCCTGGTCAGCAAGTAAAACCTCGAGGGACAGATGAAAAGGGGGTGTTTGTCCTTTTCTGTTTTTGAAAAATTGCATTAGTGACCAAAGCTATCCTTTCAAATAAGCTTTTTCCCCATTTCAATATTAAAATAAAAAACAAAACAAAACAAATGGTTTCTGTTAGGAGACTGGAAACCTGAGTTCTGGTTGAAGCTCAGCTATCATACTTTGTCAGCTTAAAACGAGAACGTCAGTTTGCCTCCCTGAACTCTGTTTTTCTCATTTGTTACATGAGAATAACAAACCTAAAAATTTCTAAAATCCCTCTCAGCTCCTAGATTTAGTGGCTCTGTGGAAATGGGCTTTTATAGGAGTGAAATAAGACAAAATGACCACAGCACTAAGGGACTT
>NW_003852527.1:4795175-4822568 GCF_000181295.1 Otolemur garnettii | reverse complement strand
TTCCAATGATTGAGATTTAATTTTTAGGAAACCATGACGGAAAAGACTAGTTGGCTGTACAACTAATTTATTTCAAAGTAGAAGTTAATTTTCTTCTGGGGAAGACAAGGTCAGAAAGAAACAAATTGTGCAAAATGACCCAAATGGTGATAAATGTAAGTTGATTTTAAATGTGGCATAAACCGACATCTAATTTTAGCTGATCTTAAAGAAAATCTCTTTCACTTCTACTTAACAACTTGGTCCCAAACAGGCCACTCATGGCAAACTTGTAATCTAGTCTAAAAAGGAGCTTGTTAAAATTCATGTAGATTAGACACATGAGTATTTGCTAATATTTGATAATTTTTATTTGAAAGAGATATATATTCCATTTTTTCTAAGTTTTCTGGAAAGACTAACTGTATAGATACTGTCTCTGGAATTTAGTTTTCAGAAAATGAGGATTTGAAACTGATCTCTCCCTTCTAGTTCTTGCATTCTATGACTTAAAGTAAATTAAATAAAGTCTGTTCTTTTTATGTATATGATTTCAGTTAATATTTGTTATAGGCTACTCATTCATTTGGTACAAAATCCCAAAGGTACAGAAGGCTACTCATTCATTTGGTACAAAATCCCAAAGGTACAGAAGGCAAGTAAAGCTTGCCACCACCCCTGTCTCTCAATCACACTGTGTCTTGTGGTTGCTTCAAGACTCTAGGTTGCAAGCAAACTCTAGGTTTGCTTTTCTCTGATTACAGACGGTGAGCATTTTTCCTTCTGTTTGTCGGCATTCATCCATATTCTTGGAAAAAGGTTCTGTTCTTGTCACTTGCCCGTTGACTGATGGAGTTGCTGCTCTTTCTCACTGATTTGTTTGAGTTCTTTGTATATTCTGGTCATTAGCCTTTGTCTAGTTAGTAACATGCAAATATTTTCTCCTATTCTGAAGGTTGTCTATTTGCTTTGTTGATTATATCCTTAGCTGTGCAGAAGTTTTTAAACTTGATCAGGTCCCACTTATTTATTTGTGTTCTGCTGCAGTTGCCAATGAGATCCTCTTCATGAGTTCTTTCCCAAGGCCAAGAGTTTTTCCTACACTTACCTCCAGGATTTTCATTGTTTCATGTCAAAACCTAGAGATACCACCTAACACTAGTGAGAACAGCCCACATCACAAGGTTCCAAAGGTGCAGGTGTTGGCGTGGGTGCGAAGAGAGGGGTACACTGAGGCACTATTGTGGGATTGCAAACTAGCAAAAGTAAACCTCCCATTTAACCTTGCAATCCCATTACTAGTTATCTACCCAGAAGAAAAAGAATCATTTTACCATAAGGACATTTGCACTAGAATGTTGATAGCAGCTCAATTCACAATTGCAAAGATGTAGAAACAACCCAAAGTGCCCACTGAACCATAAATTATTATAAACCATTATTTATAATAATAAACTATGGTGTATATATATACATATATATACATAGTATATACTATATATATCATAGTTTATTATTATTCTATATATATACCATACATATATATATACTATTATACTATATATTACTATTTACTATTACTATATTACTATTTACATATATATATTTACTATTATACTATATATACTATACATATATATATCATAGTTTATTATTATATGTATATATACACTATGGTGTATATATATACATATATATACACCATAGTTTATTATTAGATATATATACACCATAGTTTATTAATCCATTCATGATATATATATGGCATATATTATATAATGAAATAATACTCAGCCATACAAAAAGATAGAGACTTTTCATCTTTTGTATTTACCTGGTTAGATTTGGTGAACATTCTCCTAAGTATCTCAAGAATGGAAAAGCAAGTATCCTGTGTACTCAATACTGATATGAAAATAGTAGACCAACAACCACAGGCCCACAGGAGAGAAAACACAATTAAATTCAAGAAGATTGGAGAGCGGAAGGGAGAAGGGGGCTCTATTAGTTCCTACCTATCAGGTACAATTAGGGAAATATGGCACACTTCCTGGATGAAGAACTTAGCTACGACTCAGACTTTGCACTTGAGTTGACTAATGCAATAAGGTAACTTAACTCAGATTAATCCATAATAAAAAAAAAGATTGACTCTGGGTATTTATAGATTAAATATCAGTTGATGAGAATCCAAGTTTTGTTTTGATCAGTACCAAATGTTAGGGCACCATTGGGATAACAAATTTTTGTCATTTTGCATCCTATAAACTTTCTTCATCACCAATGTTTGTATTTGTCTAGCTCATAATATTTTCTAAGCTATTTCACTATGTATTATCTCATTTGCTCCAAAGCACCATCTATGAATATAATTTCCAATGTTCCACCTTGGTAGGCAGATTATAAATGTCATGATGTTTGTATACAATATTTACATGTAACCTATATGTTACATGTGTGCATTCAGACACTGTTAAAATGCCTAATAGGATGCTAATAATGGAGTCGTTTTATAAAATGTTTCTGTGAACTATCCCCCCAAAGCATAAAATTTGTTCAACCAGAAGTTAAGACTAGAGAGGCAGATTTGAAACTTCATGGATATGAGAAGGGCACATAAGCCCTCTGACCGGCTCTTAGTGACTGGTGTCTGGGCTTCAGAGAAGTGCCTAGGGTTGGGGCCTTCACAGGATTGTGAAGGGCCAGAGAGAGCTGCTGTTATCAAATATCTAACCCTACCCCTCCTGGCCCTCTGCAGAAACAGTAAGAATCTAAGACTACAGTGAATACTATTTTTGAAGACAGAACAAAAAGATCTAATGAGACAGTGGGTATCTGCTCCCTAATACACCTATCAGCCAACCTGCTGGTTGATTTGCAAAGAGATAGGTCTACTAGTTCAAATTCGCCTACTCATTCAGAGGAAAAGAAATTTAGTGTACGTGAAGATTTCTCATAAATAAAGGAAAGGGTGCCTAGCACATACTTACTTAGAGTGCTTTTCATCACTATGCAAACCATAATGATGTCTCTCAACAGAACATTCCAAGACTGGAAATGCCAGAGCATATTTTCTTGGCCTTGCATCATCTTCACTTTCAATTAAATATAAATTCTTTAAAAATTACCATCAGTTTGACATGTCACCCCGTAAGTACTGAGTGCTGCTTGGCTGCAGAGCAGAATGAGAGAGACATGGTGGTTGCTCCCAGCTAGCTTCCATTTTGGTTATAAGGGATATGACAAGCCCCCAAACATTTATAATACAAGGCAGAAGGTGAGAAATACCTAAGGGAAACACCAAAGACTTGCTTTAAGTATGTCATAATAGTGCATCTTATAAATGTCCCCACACAAATCTTAAACTTGAAAATAGTTTCAGCCAAAAGTGACACAGAGCACATGGACAGGCTCTTCTTTAGAAGGCCCAGAAATGAACTCGTCTTTTATTATTACAGTTTATGAATTTTAAGGAGGTCATAAACCAACAGAATCTATAATACACATTAATGCCAGGATAAATGAAAGCCAATATATTACATGGCTAAACTTGGCGTAATCTCAGGAAAGAATGATGTGATTGATGAGGAAATCTTATTTATTACTCTCGGTTGAATAGCTGAAAGCTCTTCCTAACTAATTTGTTTAACTGGAGTTGTCAGTTAGGTAAATCATAGATTTTAAAAAACTGCTTTATAGGCTGCATTAGATAAGGCATAGATCTATCATTTTATATTGGCCACCTTCATAATGAAGTATACTCTTTATTTGATTGGACAGTTTCCAATACTACCCATGTATTACTATAATACAATAGAAACTTTCTTATATATGAGAACATATTTGTCTTAAATATCATACAAAATTATTTTATTTGATTCTCCTGCATCATGGGGAATATGTGCTTTTGGTTTTTCAACATTAGTAGGTTGAGATGAATGGACTGGATTGCGATTGAAGCACTCTGCACAGCTCCTCTAAATTCCCAGATCTGAGGTTACTAACCCAACCCTCTCTGAAGTTGCTGTTTAAATTGAATTTATTTGTCATTCATTTAAGGTAAATTAACTGCGTGAGGATTGATTCTTCTCATCACTCATTATTAAATGACATTAAAATTTATTTTTAAACATCCAGAAAAATAAAAATAATCTTCTTGGTTTTATGTAACCAATTCATAATCTCTTTATAAATCATGATATTGAACTCAAGAATGGAAAAAAGAAAGATGTAAAAGGCTGTGTCCTTCCTCTCTGATAAAGCATATTCCTCCAGGCCATGGCGAACTTTTTATGTGATATTAGGCCTCTCAAATACATGGCCCTGTGGGAGCTATTCAGCTGATTAGTACACATTACAGATGGGGGTGATTAGGTTACAGGTTTGGTCCTTACTTGGTAGACTTAGTTTCCAAAATAGCAGATCATACTTCATCTGAGATAAACTTGCATATGTTATCAGATACAGAGGAAGAAGGTAGAAATAGAGTGAAGTAGCTGCATCAGTCCCACTCTCTCTCCATGGCTGAAAATAGGTCCCATGTTCAGATATTAGCAGTTGACCTTGTGTTTTCACCCGTCCCTGACCCCTTTCATTGGTGTGCAACTGTTTTAATGAACATGATGAAAGGGGTGATCTCCAAATAGAAAAGAAGACAGGAAAGAAATAAACCTGACACAATTAAAACCTTAAGACAGTGTTTTTCTACCTTTTTTTTCTCACAGCACACTTGAACTTAACCATTAAACTTCCACAGTACACTTAAATTATGTTAACAGAAAAGAGTAAAAAAAATAAGAATATACTTATGTGCTTTGAACTTCTTTTGAAAACTAGTTAATGATCTTTAAAAATTTTCACAGCACACTGGTTGAAAATCAACTGCCTTAGGGAATTTTACAGAGTACTTGTTGAATTTTCCAAGAAGCATAGAGAGGAAGAGGGGAATCATTGTGGATTTATATTAAATCTCTAGTGTCCATTCATAGATTCCATCTCTAGGAAACAGGGGTGATTTGTGGATTCACATCCAAGGAATATTGACCCTGCCCCTACCATGTGCTCAGCCTATGCTATAAACTCTCAGGTGAATTATCTCTTTTAGTTCCACCTTTGCTATACTAAATTTTGGCACTAATTCAAATCTACAAACAAGCCTTTGAGGAGACCCCAAGGCAACCTAAGAACTGAATTTCTCTTCCTGAACATCTTGTACAGGGAAAAAGAGCAAGTTTGCAGGGCATAGAAGGGCAGACTTGGCTTGTATCTACAGAAATGGTCATGGTTCTTTTGGATTAAAATTGCAGGGGCGACCCTAATGATTAATTTGAAAGCACAGAGTCGAGATCTGAATGGACAGAGATCTAGAGAGAGAACTCAGTTTCATCTTTAAAAAAAGCAATACTCATCTTGACAATTTTCATATGTTTCAATGAAGAGAAAAAGAAATCAAAGTGGGTATTAAACCTATACATTTTTAAAGAGTCCCACATACATTTTTACTTTTTAAAAATAAAGTATTTGATAGAATATTGATATACTACATAGTTACATATAATAGCTACCATAGTTACATGATTCTGAATGTAATCTCCAGGAAAATCCTATGAAGGTAAAGCACTTTTTTTCTTCTCTTTGTGAGTGTCCATAGACAAATTAACCAGATGGAAACCTCTAGTCAGCTGTTTTGTTTCATGGGAGAGCAGTTTCTCATGTCTCAGGAGAATTTGTATTTGACCTCTCCACACAAGACAGTCAGCTTCCAACAAACAGGGCTTGCAAATATGTCCCTAGAGGCTAATATCGAACATTCCACCACAATCCTGTGATGCTTGTTTTAGGTTATTTTTGATTGATGGCCTGAGGTTATGGCTTTAGTTATTTTTAAGATTGTTTGTTGAGTTTTTTTTAAAGTAGCTTTAAGACTGTTTGTTGAGGGAAGGAAAAATGGCCTCTTCAAAATGTAGACTACAGTCACCATTGCACATTTTCCATCAACCCAAGGACACCTGCTTGGTTTGATGAAACTTGGACACTTAACCATGATTTTTCCATTCTTATATATCTCTTTGTGATAATCCTAAGCAGCTAATATATTTCTCATTTCTGACAGATGCCACATAAGTTAAATGGCTTCCATAACAGTGGACAAATTATATGCTGGTGAAAAAGCAGCCATCAAAGAACCTGCAGCTTCTGATTGTTAACCTAATACTCTTCTTAACATGTGTGTCTTCAGTTTCAAGCAAAAAATAAGTACGCACAGGTCTGCTCACCCTCACCTTCAGAGCAAGGGGGGAAAAGCAAAAAGAAGCCTAAAAGTAGAGCCTGTTTACCAACTACTCTAACTCCTTTATAGCTTTAAAATTTGTCATTTTTTTTCTCTGTAGACCATCTACTTATCCCATCTGGCTTAGTTTACACAGACTAAAAATATATTTGGAGAATTAATTTTTCTCACCATATCTTATTTAATTCTCCTAGATTTTGTCAAATTCAGTCACTCATTATGCCAAAAACTTTTTAGCTACCCTTGTAGATATCAGAAGACGATGACCTTGCAATCCTGGGAGATATGGTTGTCTCTGAAATCACACGCATAGACTCAGAAAGGTCCCAACAGAGACTGAAGTATCCAATCAAAGGTTAAAAATGTTGATGTCCCACAGTTAGAGAAAAATTTTTAATAGTGTCAACAGATTATCCACCTACTTTTTCCTTTTCTTTGATATTTCTTCAGCTGATATTCAAAGGGCACCTTAGTTGTCCTCTTCAGCCACTTTTGCAGAGAAAGTAAAAGAACTCTCCCTGCTATGAAGGGGAGGGCCTTAGAGCTTTACCTTCTTCTGTTTCTTAACTTTTATTCTCCTTTCACATATTTGCTACATATGTGGTAAGAATTAATTCACTATTTAAATGAATATATGACACGCAAAGTCTTAACTCTTTACCCCTTATTCTATTGATGGAATCCTCTTTGCATATGTGTTTTCATTGGTTCTGGTTTTGGACTATTGTTCTTAGAGAACAGTAAGTTTCCATTTATTTATTTATTCCATCGTAAAACATTTCCTGAGCTCCTACTTTGCCTCTTGAGATACACACGTGAAGCCAGCAACATTTTTTCCCTTAAGGAGCTAACAATGGAGTGAGGGACACAGAGGACAAAACAACTGTTATATAGAATGTGTCTAAGGAAAAATAAACATAAGCATGAACTATGAGAGAACTACTCGGTCCTGGGAGATCTGAGATGCTACAGAGAGAAGGATTTTCACCTGGACCTTGACTGACACAGAGAATCATCAGATTGGACAAGGATGGGTCATAAGGAGAAATAGAGAGAGACAGGATAAAAGTCACATGCAAAGTCTCAAAGGCATAAAAGGACAAAGTGTACTTGAAGAATAGGAATTTATAGCCACTTCCAGGGATTATAAATGTGTAGCTGGGATGCTTGTATGTTGAGAGTGGTATGTTGAGAGGTGCTGGGAATGGGCTGGGGATAGAAAAGTGGAGAAAAGAAGGTACTGAGGGTCTCTATGTGGAGTAACTGAGTCAAAGAAGAGCTTTTAGAAGTTTTTCCCCAGAGAAAGAAGATGATCTAATGGGTCTGAGAAAGAATTTTTGGGAGCATTGTGGAGGAGGCTCTGGAACTTCCAGGGAATTGACCCTGTCATTAGAGAACAAAGTTAGTAATAGAAATGTGCTTGTTTACACTCAATAGAATAAGAAATCCTTAAAATATCTTCAGTTCATTGTAAGCCACTAGGTTTCATAGAGGCATGAGGAGGGCCTAAATTAAGATGTAAACAATGCTTCTGTGGTGAAATCAATAGCCTGTGATAATTCATAAACTTATATGGGGGGTACAGGGAGGAATAAATGATCTAGACACTTGCCTTAGAAGACTAGGTGCATTCCATAAATATGCACCATAGACGTTTGTAGAAAGCAGAATACCTTGCTCAATGAGGCTTCAAAAATGCTTTTGACTACCCATCAGCCACCATCTGCCCTTCCAGCAATAATTCAAATTCAAATGCAAAATGAGAAAACAAGGTAAATCCAGTTAATTATAGTTAAGATTGTAATTACGATTTTTCTTTTTTATTTTCTTTCTTTTTTTTTTTTTCTTAGAGTCTCCCTCTGTTGCCTAGGCTAGAGTTCCTTGGCATCAGTCTAGCTCACAGCAACCTCAAACTGCTGGGTTCAAATGATCGTCCTACCTCAGCCTCCCGAGTAGCTGGGACTACAGGCACCTGCCACAATACCCAGAGAATTTTTCTCTTTTTAGTAGAAACAGGGTCTCACTGTAGCTCAGGCTGGTGTTGAACTCCCAAGCTCAAGAGATCCTCCTGCCTTGGCCTCCCAGAGTCCTAGGATTACAGGTGTGAGCCACCTGGCCCACGGCAAATTAAGATTCTTCATCCAGTCTCTATCTGTATCCAAGTTTTGTATATCAGTCAGACATGTTTGGAAGACGTCCACATTTTGTATTAATACTTCCCAAGAGCATTTTAATATTCTTTATACCATTTAAATTAAAATTCTTCCAACTTCTTCCCTAAAGAAAAACAGAAACAAATCTACTTTACAAAATCAATGAAAGACCTGAATGATCAATTGCAATAGTCTTGCAGCAGTCCCAGCTGAGCATAGATGTATTTATGCAGGTGAAGCTACTCTGCCTAGCTTGCTGAAAATTAAGACAGAAAGCCCAACAGACTCTAAATTAAAGAACAGTACATTTTTACATATATTCAAAAATAATGTATTAGAGGTAAAAGTTATCTTAAAAACCATCTACTGTATGTCCTCTATTTCAAAACATATAATCAATGTGATTATTTTATAAAGCATTGCCTATCTCCACGGAAAACGAAACGCCAAAATCAAATCAATACACTAATTTATAATTGGTATTTAGAATAAGAATATATAGTAATTCAACTCCCTCAAGTTATAATACAAAGAAATAAAATTTTCTCAAAAACAACATCAACAGAGTCATTATTGAAAACCAGAATGCAAAACTTATATCCTAGTGGACTTCGACTCCACCATAAGAAAGTAAAAGCCCTCTTATTTTAAAAACTTATCATTTATGATAGGAAAGGAATAAGCCATATACAGGTAGTCCGTCACGTGTATGATGCTGTGTAACTGAAACTTACGCATATTGGAACCACACCCTTGTTTTGCACAGTCCGTGGTAGCTGAGTACTGAGAAAAGAAGGGAGATGGAAGAGAGGACATAAGCTTATTTTCTCCCTCTCCTCCGTCTTGCCTCTGCCATGGTCTCCCTCGGCAGTCTGCTCTTCCTTCCTCTCCCCAAGCATCCTACACAGTAACTTCCAAGACCACCATCAGCAGCCCAGGCCCTTCTCTGGATATTGCTGGATGAATACCACTTCTGCTTACTCATCATCCACTTGTTTGTTTGTTTTTTTAAATAACATTAAAAAATAAAATAGACATACGCAAAAGGCCTTCGAAAAGTTCATGGGAAAAAGGTATATTGTGGAAAAGTGATGCATGATTTCAAAATTCCTTTACACCAAAATAGACTTGTACTAACTTGTAATGTCTAAAGAGAATTTAGTTGGAGGCACTAAAAAGAATAAGACATCAGTTTTAAAAGAGCCCCATCAATTCTGCCGAAATTGAAGCAAGAACAAACGTCAAGCCTATGGTGAGGCTTAGATGGAAGAAAGGTGAAATCATTGATGCTGGGTGAAAAGCCGCAAGGCCATCTCTGACTCTTGGGCTCTCATTTCCACTCTTATTTGTGTATTTTGACAAATAGAGATTCTTAAGTTTAATTTACTAATTTTTCCCCTAGATGGCTAGTACTTTTTCTGCCTTGTTTAAGAAATATTTCATGCTATGAGTTTATAAAGATGTTCTCAAAGAAGTATTTTTTGTTATAACCTTCAGACCTATAGCCAATTTGGAATGAATGTTTTGTGTATTATGTGAAGTAATCTAGTTTTATTCCTTTTTGTATGGAAAAAAATATAATTAACCCAACACCATTTACTGAAAAAAACACTTTCCTCTCTATCATTCGTCACTGTCCCTTAGGTGATGTGTCCTTGAAGAAGTACTTGTAGGTTTGCTTCTGATCTCTCCATTCTGCCCCAGTTATCGAAGTGTTGAATCCTCATATTGCCCATTGCAGTGCTATATATTGCTTTGATATCTGATTCGGCAAAGTCTTTCAATCTTGTTTTTGTTTAAATGTGATTTCACTGTTTGTGGTCTTCTGCAGTACATCTCTTTTATCTGGGTTTTTGTTATTCTAACGGGTAAGATGATCTATCTTTGTGGTTTTAATTTGCATTTCCCTGATTATTAGTGACACTGAGCATCTTCCCATGTTTGCGGGCCATTTGTCTCTCTTTTTTTGAAAAGCTTCTGTTCATGTTTTTGGTTCACGTTTTAATGGATTGTTGGTTTCAAGTGTAGTATTTGTTCTTATCAGTTTAAATTTAATCATCTTTGATGTAGAGGTCTCATACATTCTTATTTGATGTATTGCAACATATTGAGTATTTTTAAATGATTTAAAATTTTATTTTATGTTTGCTGATATTACATGGGAACACAATTGATTTTTATAGATAGATATTTTTATCCACACTTTTATAATTATAGTAAATTATAATAACTTACTATAGAATCTTTTGAATTTTCTCCACAATCAGATCCTCAACAAATAAGTTCGTTTGTTGCCTTTTGATTCTTCATGTGTTTCTTTTTCTCATCTCACTGCACACTCTATGAATTCCACTCTAAAGCTGAATAGGAGTGATGACTGTAGATATTCTTTTTCCATTTAAAATCTCAGCGTAAAAGGTATCAAAAGTTTTAAATATAATGTATGCTACAGTTCTTCAACCACATTGAAGAAATTGCTTTTTTTCTTCATCAGCTGAGAATTTTTTTAAGTCATAAATTGAAGTCAGATTTCATGAAATGCTTTTTCTCTATCTGCTCTTTTCTTTGAAGACAGTGAAATACAGTGATCCTCTTTTGAATTTTAAACTGAGTTTATATTCCTGAAATAAAATCAGCTTGATCATATTAATCTCTTCATGTATCACTAGATTCAGTTGGTTGCTATTTTTAGTTGGTTTTGTTATTTATTGCCATGAATATTACTGGCCTATAATTTTTCTCTCTCATAGATTCCTCAAATTTTGGTATCAAATTTTCAATAAGTTCAACATTAACTGGGGCATGCTACTGGTTTTTAAGTTGGTAACTACTTGGTATAATGCTTATGGGCAGGGTTCGGTGGCTTATACCTGCAGTCTAAGCACTTTGGGAGGCCAGAGTGGAAGAATTGCTTGAGGACAAGAGTTTGAGACCAGCCTGCCCCCACCTCTACAAAAAAAAATGAATAAAATATCTGGGCATGGTGATATATGCCTATAGTTCCAGCTACTTTGGAGGCTGAGGCAGGAGGCTCACCTGAGTCCAGGATTCAAGGCTGTAGTCAACTATTATTACGCCACTGCACACACACCAGAGTGACAGAACAAGATCCTGGATCTGAAAATAAAACAGTTCTTATACATTGTAATTACAAATCAGCTTTGCTCAAGATTTCTAAGTCTTTGAAAGCAAAATTTTCCCAGTATCTTTGATAAACTAACACTCAGATGAAGATCCCCAAGACAAAAATCACATACATAGTCTTCATCCTACTTCCTATAGCTTTAGCTGTTAGGGAATGGTTAAAAACAAGCCATTTGCCTGCTCCTCTGGACAGAGTTATTCCCTGAGCATTTACAATGATTTATTTTCGGTATAACAAAAAGTACAAAATAATGTTTAGAAGAGAATAAGGTGGCAAAAAGTGGTATAATTGAAAAAAATGTACACGCTTACCTCTTCTAACTGCCCCCTCTCTATTTAGAATGACTTTCACTAGAAGTTTAAACAGCTTTTAAAAGCTTCAGAGCTTCAACATCTTTATCCTGGATGTACCCAAGTGACAGGTCTCAAGACTGACCATTCCCACTTTAGATGAGCTCCTGTGCCAATCTCCTTCTTGGTTTCCCTTGCTCAGTAAGTCAAGACTGATTCCTTCCTTCCTTCCTTCCTTCCTGATTTTTCCAACAGCTAATTTCTTTGTAATCTTCCTAGAAAGACCTCTCCTCCCTTTTCCTTCTATAACTTTCTTGAGAATTCCATAATATATGGTTCCAATAGAATGTGAATCATTTATACAGTTATAACACCTTCATTTTTAAGAAATTCCCTCAGGACACACTCAAAGTTCAATGGTTAAAAAGATTTCTTGAAAATGAGAACTGAATGTCTTAGCATATTTTTTCCAACCAAGAAGGGAATAAACATTCAGTTTGTTCTCTTACCTCAAATTATAGTCTCTATTCCTAAGGTAGGAGCTAAGCTAAGAGGATTTGGACTTCTTGATGGTATGGAGTTCAAATGTCACTAAGTAAATATTCAATAGATATTGACCTGACCAAATGCTTCCTCTCACTGTAGAGTCCTCGTGTAAAATCACAAGGTTTCAAGATGTTAGATTAAGTCTGTTCCTACCCTACCCAACTCCCTGATGTTGTTTTTACGAAATACAATGGAATAAGTTACTTTCTTTTTAAAAAAAAAATGAATAAGTATGTATCACAGCTCAATTTACAGTCACCAAGATGTGGAATCAACCCAAGTGCCCATCAACACATGAACGGATTAATAAAGTGTGATATATGTATAGCATGGAATACTATCCAGGCATAAAAAATGGAGGCTTTACATCTTTTGTACTAACCTGGATGGAGTCGGAGAAGATTCACTTTAGGAAGGTATCATAAGAATGGAAAAGGGACTATCCAATGTGCTCAAAACTAACATGAAGCCAAAAGACAAACAAATACATGAGCATGCAAAAAAAACTCAATTAGATTCAAGTTGAGGGAAGAGGGGAGGAGGGAGAGGGATGGTGTGCTCTCACCTAACAGGCACAAGGTAAGGGTACAGGGCTCACCTCCTGGGTGAGGGGCACATCTACAACCGGGTCTTTACCTAACACATGCAGACAATGTGATCTAAAAATTAAGAAAAAAAAAGTCACCCAGTTAATAAGAAAGGAAGCCAGGATTTAGACCGAACTATTCTAATTCATGAACCTTCTTCTCAACTCCTGCCTGGCATTTCACTTCATTCACTGCATTTTAAGAAGAACAACAAACAAGAAGAGAAAGAAAAATTCTAGAATACTTGTCAACTATTATGCTAGGTTGTCACACTAGGGCCAGATGGAAAAATAAAAATAAGAATTGTTTTAAAAAGTATCTATGGAGAAAAAAAATAATAATATATATATAAATATATATGGAGCCTTGTGTAGTCAAGATGGGATAGGATAAGGATGGGGAAGGACCACTTTGTGTTATGTTTAGACTGTGACCCGATCGCCGGATGAGACACAGGTATTGTAATGCTGTCATAGTTAACGTGTTATTTAACATAAATAATTAAAATATTACCAATTTCATAATCCATTTTTGTTTCTTCATTTCATAATATATTAAAAGCCTCACAAACTAGAAATAGCCTGACAGTTCTTTTTTTTTTTTTTTTTTTGAGACAGAGTTTCATTTTGTCACCCTCCACAGAGTGCCATGGTGTCACAGCTCACAGCAACCTCACACTCTTGGGCTTAAGCAATTCTCTTGTCTCAGCCTCCCAAGTAGCTGGGACTACAGGCGCCTGCCATAATGTCCCACTATTTTTCTATTGCATTTGTCATTTTTGCTTAGCTGGCCTGGGCCAGGTTTGAACTGCCAGCTTCAGTGTATGTGGCTGATGCCGTAACCACTGTGCTATGGGCGCTGAGCCAGCCTGGCAGTTCTTAACCCTGATACATCATGCTTTGTGGTGCTATTTTATATTTACATATGTGTATTTACATTTAAAGTAGTTATATATGTAACTAAATGAATACTAATAATGAAAATGACATTTTCTATATTAAATAATGAAAGTTAAAGGTATATCCTTTATTTTCATTAAGTGATGAAAGCTTCAACATTGTAAATGTTTAAAAAAAAAAAAACCTTTTATTTTTAAACCTTTCAAGGGAATCAGATCTATTTTCCTGCTGTCGCCAAACCCCAAGTAACCCTCTGACTGTGTTTGTGTTCACTAGGAAGGGACATTTCTGTGAAATTAATCAAACAGAGAATTCCGTGTTCCTTGCAGATAATTTTGGCCATGTTCCCTTGTAAACTTTCTCCTCTGAATTTTCATCTTTCTTGGGAAAAGACCCACATGTTCCAAATCCTCTGGCTTTTCTCTACTTATTAGTGAGGAACATTATAGAAAAATTGCTGTATACAGAATTAATAGCAATATATATATAGCAAGGCACAGTGACGGGAGCTTCATCACTAAAATAAGAGAAGGCAAAATGTGTGGGAATAACAGTTCAAATGTGGTACAAGCTACCATCAAAAGTGCCATAAGAAACATCATGATGATTAACTGAGCTTCTGATTTTCTTAAAATTAAAATAAATGTGGAGGGAGAGAATTAGAAAATAGTCGAAGCTCCTAATATATTCCAGTAAATCCAGAGATGGCAAGATGGTAAACCTCATTTTCCAAGGAAAATCAGTGCTATTATTTTTTTTTTCAAGACACAGTCCCACTCTGTCTCCCTGGGTAGAGTGCTATAGCATCATAGCTCACAGCAACCTCAAACTCCTGGACTCAAGAGACTCTCTTGCCTCAGTTTCCTGACTAGCTGAGACTAGAGGCTCCTACCACAAAGTCCAGCTTGTTTTTCTATTTTTAGTAGAGACGAGGTCTTGCTCTTACTTGGGCTGGTCTTGAACTCCTGAACTTAAGCAATCCACCGCCTCAGCTTCCCAGAGTGCTAGGATTACAGCAGGAGCCACCACTGCCGGCCGTGCTACTATTTTTGGTAATAATTAAAGTTTCATGTTCAATGCTAAATTAAAACCTTTTGAAATTTATATGTTTTACTCCCTAGTAAGTTCTCTAAATTTTCAAAATAATTGGAATCCATTCATATCAACTTTTTGTTCATCTAACATAATGAAATTAATCCTGCAGATAAATTCTAGCTATTTTATTTAATAGCTATAATGAAAAGGCTTCTGCTGTTATTTATGCTAATACTTTGGCTTCAAGCATGAAGGCACTCATCTATTGTTTTCTACCACTGATGATTTTATCTGTACTTCTATATGTAGATAATTGTTCTATAATAATCACAAAGACCTAGCACTTGTTGGAATCCTATCTGCTGAGGAGTTTATTTGGTCAGCTTGGCATAGGACATTTAAATGGAGATGTCAGCCAGGTATGGTGGCTCATCCTTGGTCCCAGCACTTTGTGAGACCAAGACAGGAAGACTGCTTGATGCAGGAGTTTGTGAGACTAGCCTGAGCAATATAGCAAGACCCCATCTCTACAAAAAACAGGGTTAGTCAGGTGTGGTGGCATGTTCCTATAATCCCAACTACTCAGAAGACTGAGGTGGGGGTCACTTCAGCCCAAGAGAACTATGATTACATCACTGTACTCCAGCCTGGGCAGTAGGGGAAGACCTCGTCTATAACAAGTTAATTTAAAAAATAAAAGTAATTTTTTAAATAAATGGAAATGTCCAGATGTCCAGAACACAAAAGCTACAAAGTAAAAGAAGTATTGGATTCATTAGCATATTTGGGGTGGTTGAAGGCACAGGTAAAAAGACTGTCCCAGGGATTGTGGATGGTTCGGGAAAACCTCAGGACTAACATGCAGAGCCCTTGTTAGGAACCCAGTGAAGACCTGAGGAATAAAAGCCGAAACTACAAAATGACAATGTGCCTGATGATTCATTTCTATTTAAGTTTGAGTAAAAAAGACTGTTATGTCCATCAAGCTCTGCCTCTGGACTCTCCAGCAGAATAGTAAGTGAAGATAGTTATTAAAAGCCCTAGCAACAGTTTGTGTTTATATCCTCGAGGTGAAACTATGCCATTTCTACACGTATCGTATCCTCATTGAATTCCACTTTAGCTCATGACGAATACAAGATGTTTTCACAGTCTGGCTGCCCGGTGATGCCTCTTCTTCTCCTTCTTTTTCTTCTTCTTTTAAAGCAAAACCCACAAGAACTGCCAAGATGAGGGAGAGTTGACCTTTTCTAAATCACTCCGTGTCACCATGACGACAAGCATATTTTCCCAAATTTGAAAATTATGGATTTGTGCTTAAGAAAATATAACTTCTTTCAAGCACCTCACTCACACTTGTATTGAGGCTTTATCATTTATCTTACAACAAAATTCTACTTTTATAAACATGAATGATTTTCTTATTCACAGGTTCAAACAAAAATGACAACTGTTCAATTTGATTGCCAATACTGCACAGCATCGCTTCTTGGGAAGAAGTATGTCCTGAGGGATGACAGTCCATACTGTGTTTCCTGTTATGACCATATCTTTTCTAACTATTGTGAGGAGTGCAAAGAACCGATTGAATCAGATTCCAAGGTAGGACTCTCCCGGGGTCACAGAATCATCCCGTACGAACGGCAGATGCATCTTTTGGAATGCCTCTTTTTATTTAGCGTTGATTTTTAACACCATTTCTCTGCTGCTGGATACAAGGATCTTAGAAGTTACCGTTAATCAAGTTCTAGTCACTGTGCTCAGCACTATAAAATATAACGCATGCTTTAATCCTCACATAATCTGGGAGGGTGGGTTAGGAAGCTAAACATTAAAGCAGTTAAGCTATTTGCCCAAAGTTACACAGTTAGAGTATTGAATTGTTTCTACAGTGACAAGAGTGCTGGGTCCTAGTACAATGCCCTTCCTTCCTCCCTTCCTTCCTGGGTATGTTTCATTTGTCTGTAGTTTATAAGAGGAACATAGAGAGAATTTGAAGAAATAGAAGAATTTTACAGATTTTCCAGCTGCCTTTAGTGACCCACTAAAAAAGCCCCAGGCTCTGGCTTTTAATTACCGCAGAGAAAGTCCTCTGCACAAGGTGTCAGCGTCAGTAACAACTTTCCCTCAAGCTATTAGCACAACCTACTAGCGCTGAAGGCCCAGGAATGTCCAGTGTTGTCATAAAATGGCCTGTTTGGTCGCAAACACATTTAATTAACTTTTATTTCCTGTCTCGAAGGATCTCTGTTACAAAGACCGGCACTGGCACGAGGGATGCTTCAAGTGCACCAAATGCAAACACTCTTTGGTGGAAAAGCCATTTGCGGCCAAGGACGAGCGCCTGCTGTGCACGGAGTGCTACTCCAACGAGTGCTCCTCCCGGTGCTTCCACTGCAAGAGAACCATCATGCCGGGTAAGCCGGGCTCGGCCTCCGCACCTGCGCGGGGGGCGCGGCCGCAACAACACCCGGCTTGCCAGGAAGTCCTCCTTACCCTCGCTGGGTCTCATTCGGTGTACTTTAGCAATAAAACGATTGTTCATTCCTTACTCTTGAATAAACGTAACTTACAGAAACATTTCAAAGCAGAGCCTGGCCCACAGTACAAAGACAAAACGTGTGCCCAAACTCTGTTAAACTCCCTGCCTTAGGCATCACCAGGGACATCAGAAAGAACGATTCATCAAAGCGATTCACCATCATCATTGGGTGAACTCTCTGAACCTTTATTTTCCTAGATGATGTTTCTGAAACTGGCTAAATACTATTTTCTAAACAGACAATTCATTTGTCACTTAAAAAAACCTTTTTTTTTAGGTCATTTGATCTATGTATGTTTAAAAAGGAAATCAAATCCTGCTTGGCCTGTACTAACAGGTTCTTACTTTTGGAGTACAGGTTCCCGCAAAATGGAATTCAAGGGAAACTACTGGCACGAAACCTGCTTTGTGTGCGAGCACTGCCGACAGCCAATAGGGACAAAGCCTTTGATCTCCAAAGACAACGGCAATTATTGTGTGCTATGTTTTGAGAAAGAGTTTGCTCAACACTGCAACTTCTGTAAGAAGGTAATTATCTAAAGAGGTTGAAACTTGTGGAACCTTGGAGCTCATTGCTTCTTAGCGGCACCATATCTAACTGCCTATCAGGTTGTATTTACACGTTCGTGTTGGTTTTCCAGCATATCCAGAAACCACGAGGTGTCATAAGATGAAGATGAACATCTTTTTTTTGTCTTCATAAAATTCCACCCACAACATGAAGTTAGTATTTCAAAGAGTTCAAGTGATTTGATATTCCTGTTTTATTCGCTGCTTTTATAGAAAATATCAAGTATTCTTGGAGAGGACATACCTCCCTCTTTGAATTTTGAATATAGAATGTTCATTACAAAATAATTTTTAATCCACTCAATACTAAATATTTTGGAGAATTATGGATTTGCATAGCAGAGTGACTGAGGAAACATTCAAACGGCATGTTTACCACCTCACACTAAGGAATAAGGCTTTCTTATTTCCTAGCTCATAGACTCAACAGAGTGCCAAGTTCATGAGGGAAATGTAGTAGACACAAAGACAGAAACACTGAGAGCTGCCAGCTCCTTCCCTTCCAGTTCTAGAGTATCGTCTAGGGCCTTCGGACTTGGTTTTCCAAGCAAAACACATTTTGTTATAGGAACAAAAAAGCCATTTTTTAAGTAAACTTTTTCCAATTCTTTTCTATCTTCTGAGTTGTTATGTGAAGAAATCACTCATGTCTATCACTTTGATAAAGCCTGCCTCTATTCCTTAAAATACAAAAGGATGTTCTATAGGAATCCTTCACCAGTGAGACATCAAAAGTTTGAAATGGTACCATGCATTGTGATGAGAAAGCTTAATCACGAAAACACAATGAATTAGTGTAGTGGTTTCTAAACATCTTTGATCCACGGGCAAATTTGACAGATCTCTTAGGATACTTGCATCTGGACAGACAGAAGTCTCACGTCCACTCTCTACAGGTACATATACAAATACCTATGCACACACACACAGTGGTTCTCTACAAGTATTAACAATGCTGGTACTGCATTTCAGGAGGCATCAGTACACTATTCTAAGTCATAATTATTAAGTTGTGCCATAATGATGACAGTGAATTACAATTGCTCATAACATGACGTGAAATCATCTTATATCTTGGGATCTCCATTACTCTCCCAGAAACACCGACGTAGAAAATGACTTTACAAGCAGCAATCAAACCCATGACCCTGTGACAAATGAAGCTCCAAAATTAGTCAGAGTCAACAACATGCATTTAAAACATGCTGGAAATAAAATAAATAGTTTCATCTCACTGTTTTGGCCCATTTTAGGCTTCATTTCTTAAAGACTCAGGCTAAAACATTAATGACACTTATGAAAATTATCTTAAAATCATTTATTGGACACGATATAAAGTATCTTTCAAAGCTATAAAAGTTTACAAGAGGAACTTCTCTAGTACATCAGTGCTGAGCTCTGTCTGGGCCAAAGTGCTGGCATTTCCCAGGTTAGAGGAGCCCGACTATATTTAGGATATGATCTGAAGTCATCGAAAATTTGTGAAATATTTATATTGGGTAGTAGACAGATTTTGACATGCCAGATTAAATTCTATTTCATTTTTAAAACCACAAGTCTTCTAAGGAAAGCTAGATATAAATGGTTTTGATTGAGATGATCCAAGCTAAACAATTTTTTTCAACCCAAACCAAAGATGGAAAGGGTGATTTAAGGGTGGGAAGTTCACAAAGTGTAGAGAAAGATTCTCACACAGGAAGTGGGATAGTGAAGAAAAGTTTATTTTGCTGCCTCAGAGAGAAAAAGAGAGAGAGTGAGAGTAGAGAAAGATGGTGTAGCCTCTGAAAGGAAGAAGAAGGTGGTGCTGGCCCCAAGCCAAAGAGGCTGAGGACTTAGATAGGGAATTATAAAGGGTAAATAAAGGGTTAATGTTGTAAGTTGATAACAGAAATGGCTGTGAAACTGCCTATTTTTCTCCCCACCCCAATGAGTCCTGTCTAGAGGTCTGGCAGGAATGTGGGGGAGGTGCCTGTACCCCTGCTGTCTGCTTAGGGTTCTTCAAGGCTCAAGAAAAGGTTGGTTTTATCTGACTTCTTAGAATGTGGTCAGAGAGCTGCTGAAGAGGAGCTCTGGAAGAAGCTGAGGGGCCACATGCCCTCTTTTGTTTGTTCAGTATTTTTCCAGTTCTGCAAAACAAGCTCATAAAGCAAGTTAATCCCCCAGATGATCAAGAAAGAAGCAAACACGGGAGCCAGAGCACCACTGTGTGCAGGGATGTTTTTGAGTTAGATGATTTACAATACTAGCCATGCCGTCCTTTCAAAAACTACCTGACAACCAGGCTCTCAGAACTTTTTCCCATAGATTTGTGTTACATTAAAATTTATTTTCTACCAAAAACTAGTGATCTCCAACTACAAGTGATTTCAATTCAAACTCCTCAGGGTTCAAAAAGCGTTTTAAATGTATTCTCCATGCTTTGTCACCTACTGAGCGCAAAATCCTTACTGCCTCCACTTTGTCAGATAAGAAACTTGTTCTAAATCCTGGGATCAATCACTGGCAAAAACCAAGCTTAGATATGAGACTTCATCTTAACCTTCCCACCTCTTCAAAAGGAATATAATCACAAGCAAACTATTTTTAATGTTCCAAAGTTTCTTCTCCCTAATTAACAGTCTTTGGTGTATATGCCAAGTTTTATTTTGCTCTGAATACATTTTTCAAGTTTCAAATCTTTTAAGCATTGCCTGATAATCATTAGACCAAGCAAATCAAAGGAATCCTGAATTCCGCTGTGCCTGCTATAAGGCATTTGAAGTCAGTAGGGGGTATTTAAATTGCTTTGCTTCACACACACTGTCATGCTTCCCATTTACTTATTCAGAATAGTATGCCTTTTTCCTCTAGGGAAAAATCACTTTTATATCAAATATCTTTAATTCCTAAGATATTTGTTATAAGATTAAAAATTCTTCAGAGTACTTCTCTCAGAAGTCCACAACACAGACAAACAACATTTTTGAGTTTGTAAACAAAAACATAACTTAAAATAGGCTCTGCATTTTCACTATCCAGTTAATTTGAACACGAAAGTTATAGGAACCATCTCAGATGTCCCATTGCTTTAGTGATCATAAGCATTTATATGGACACATTTCAGGTCCGGCAGCAACTCCAGGAACTCAGTAGCCATGGATTTGAAAGATGATTTGACTTAAAAATAGTTTCAGAAGATTTGCCCAGTATTTATCTATCTGAATAATAATAAATATCTTAATAACATCTCGATAAAGATATGTTACCTTTTTAAAAAGTAGAATTCCTAGATGAAAATGATTTAGAAAAAATTTATATTATCTTATGGGAAATTAATGATCATCTCTGGTAAAACATCATCATGTCACACCATAAGGTTCGATGTACACATACAACCAGTGTTCACTACTTTGAGTCCTGAGTCCAGTAGCACCCCATCGCTTGATAAAATGTTGGATTGCATTCCTAGGATGATTTTGTCCTTTAGTATCTATTAATTCATTCACTGAGGACTTGTTAACTGCTTATCAGTGCAAAGTAACCTGACTCAGTACTGAACTAATGATTAAGCATACAAGCTGCGGAGTCAGACTGTGCAGGTTTGAATCCTAGCTCTCTGTGCCCATGGCAGGTAACTTGATGACTCTAACTCTAAATAGTTGCTCATCTGTACAGGAGCAATAATTATAGTCACTATGGTGCAGAGGTGCAGAGAATATTCAGAAGGGGTCATCCCTTGGAAGAATGCTAAGGACTGAAAAACCACCTAAAAGTGCTAGTGATTATTGGCATTATTATTAGTTTACCCCAGTGATGCCCTCCCTCCTTCCCACTGAGGCCCAGAACTCGTACTCTTAACCACTCCACCTGCTACCTTCTACATACTAAACAACTCCTACAGCCAAGAAAACAATGATGGTGCTGACCAATTCCATTCAGGAATGGTACTGCTGGGTATTCTTGGGCCTGGTATAAAGTTTTAAGGAAAAAGTAGAATATTTTTGGAATCCTTGAAAATTAGAGATGGCTATAGAAAATACTTCTAAAGACATCTTTAAAGACCAAAATAAGAAAAGTCAGGTAAGTATGAGGAAGTGATTTGTGGATCCGATTCTGTTTTTCTTGAGTCCAATATTATTCTACCTTTCTCTGTTCCCACTGCAGGAGAAAAATTAAAATTTGGAGGGTGCCAAAAAAGGTACATACATTTTAAGAAAGGTAAAAGCTATATTAAAATTGTAATACTCAAGTCATATTTGACTTATGCAATTACAAGAGCTACAAGATGGGATATACAAGATAACAAATGTTATTGGTATATATTGAGTACATAATTTTAATACAGATTTTTCCTTTTTTCTTACAATATGTATACATATTTGACACTTTTTTGACACAATTTTCAATTTTTGCCAGTTGTAAGTAATTTCTGTAGCCTCTGGCTGCTCACACTGATTCAAAGAAACAGAAGTGTTTAGGGAAAAGAACATCCTAACACAAGATGATAAAGTAGCTCAAAGAGAAGAGAACCATGAAATGATCTGAATTATAATGGCTACAATGGCCATTGCCTTTTTTTGTGATCCTTCTGTAGGTGATAACTTCAGGTGGCGTAACATTTCGTGACCAACTGTGGCACAAAGAGTGTTTTCTGTGTAGTGGCTGTAGGAAAGAGCTCTGTGATGAAGCGTTTATGTCCAAAGATGATTATCCATTCTGCTTGGACTGCTACCACTATCTCTATGCCAAAAAGTGTGCAGCCTGTTTCAAACCTATCACTGGTAAGTTCTTTAGTTCCGTGTGATCAGATGATGAGACATTTATGCCAAATGCTGTCTAGTTAACTTATGGAAATCTTTCATTTATGTTTCCTTTTGAGATTAAACACAACTAGGTGTTCATATATCAGTATGCATATTACATGACCGCCCCTTCAAGGAAAGTACAGAGTATAATTTGGGGGGCTATACTCTCTAAAGGGTAATTGCATTCTACACCTAATGGTACCGGTTGTTCAGTTTGAGAAAGAAGGAGAGCAGAATGAGCTGAGAGGTCAAAGAAGACCTTCACCAAGAGCTCCATTAAGGATGTGAGAGGAAGGGTTACTAATAAATCAGAATTCGCCTTAGTTCTGAAATAGGTAGGGCCAAGCATCCTTAAGACAGAAAAGATTTTTGATTAAACACAACTATTGCATAGAACATCTGAAGCTATAATAATTAAGATAACATAGGTCAGGAACTAATTAAACTTCACCTTGAGATACTTCTAACAAATGTATTATTCTCTTTTCTCTCTATTCGCTTGCAATTATGAAGTGCACTTATGAACAAATGAAAGAAAACACAGCATTTTACTGAAAAAAATACGTGTGATAAATGACTTGAAAATAATGCAATAATAAGTTAAATAGGTTTCAAGGTAAAAACCTCAGAGATCCTTCTAAAATGCTAATCCTATAGTAAAGAAACCGAAGCCAGCATGACACTTGGGAAACCCAACAGCTATTCTTTTTGGCAGTTTATGGCCGCTTAATGAGGTGGAAATACTGTATTTCTACTGTCCGTTCCTTGGTCATAGGGTTAGTTTAAAACTGATTAAAATATCAGATACCAGGTTAGGATGTTTCATCTTATCTTTTAGCTAAGCAAACTGCAGGTCACACAGAGAGAAAGGGAAGTGATACTCTCGCATAGATATCTCTGACTACAAAGCCTATGTCTTCCTCCCACGGTACTACACTGTATCCACTTATCTGTTTTTGACATACCTTATCTACTTCCAACAATGTGTGGTTTCTATGTCCAGATTCTACCTACTTCTACAGGTAATGGCAGAATTTACCTGGGAATCTGCTTATGTGGCATAGGTGGAACTTGCCCAGGACAGGCATTCCCAGATGGACACAGGGATGGGCTGTACTCTCTGCTGGTTATTTGCCTCTACGTGGTCATGCTCATGGCCCTGTCTCCAGTTTCTTGAGAAGTACCTGATGGAGTGTTTGATTCCTTGAAAGGATAGATTACTCTTTTTCTCCAATTCCTTTACAGGTCTCAGAGGGGCCAAGTTTATCTGCTTTCAAGACCGCCAGTGGCATAGCGAATGCTTTAACTGTGGGAAGTGTTCTGTCTCCTTGGTGGGTGAGGGCTTCCTGACCCACAATAAGGAAATCTTCTGCCGCAGATGTGGCTCCGGGGCGGACGCTGACATCTAGAAGGAGACAGTGTTTCTCCACCTGTAACCCACTCTGCCTTTGTCGTCACTAAATCTAGAACCTAGTTGAAGTCGTAATTTTTTGACTTAAGCTTTAGAAGATATTAATGTAGAGGTTATAGCGGAAAAATTTTTGCACACATTCTTATTGAACTGTATTCCAAGGGCACAGAAAAGCACAATCTAACAGAAATTAATATATGCTAAATCAGAGTCACCTCTCCTTGCAAAATACTGCACTCTACTGTTAGAAACATAGGAAAGTATCTCTGCATAATCAAGTGTATGGCTTATGCTTAGGATTCCTGGATGTAATTATATTGAAAAAATGATGTTTTTCAAAGAGCAAAAGAAAAACTGAGAGATCAAATTGAAAGGTACACATGTGACTAATGTTTGCATTCTTAGCCAGCCAGTTATACATAATATGATAGATTGGCTATGAATGGTAGAACTAAATGGATCAGGGAAAACTGATTAGCAATCATCACATTTAATAATCGTGTCATCTCTCGATAATTCTTTTGTTGTTCACACATACTGGCTTCAGAATTGAAAAACAAAGTGGCAGTTTGCTTCATACATGCTGTTTCCACAGCTAGTTGGTCCTATGTTTAATCAATGGAATCTGAAAACTGTGGACGCAATGACACTCATATTCTGCCTACGTAGAGGGGATCATTTCTACCTACAAATAGCCAAAACATGGGTTTCAGCATTTTGTATAAAATGTATTTTCAAAGCCTGAAGTGATTTTTCTAAATGCTTACAGATTCCATGAAATAAAAATCTATTCTTTCAAGTGGAGCTAACCAGGATAATCCTTGTCCCCAAAGGCAAACCTTTAAAGTAAATAGATCATTAAATCATCACTTGTGGAAATGAGTTTTAGGGAAGGGATTGAGTGTTAGAACATGACTTTCATCCAGATATCTAAAGACATAATAGAATGCATAATTAGCTCTGTGCCTCATGCATTTTGCCTTCTAAAATTACACAGATGATTAATGGGCAGACATAAAAGTGGGCTTTAAAGAAATCTAGTAATAACAAGAACTGAGAAAGAATAACTCACTGCTGGCAATTCAGGACCTGCAAAGCCACACAACAGAGTGATGTGGGCTGAGAGGAGCCTGCCCCTTTGCTCCCCATACCTGTGCCACCCACCTGACCCCAAGCCAACCATGCCTCTGCTGCAATCTACCGCAAAAGCCATTCTACCAATTGCTCAGTGCTTATTGGTCACAAAAGGAAGTACAGGCTTAGTGAAAGGTCTGTCACTCTCCCTTTATCTAATTTAGACAGGCTTCAACTGGTGATGACCCGACCCAGCTGACCCTGAACAATATTTTCCACATTGTCTGGGACAGATGAAAGCAGCCTGTGCTCTCCCCGGTCATCTATCACCCTCGGTTATGGCGTCTCGTGGGTGGGGTCGAGGAGTTCAGGAGAAGAAACCCACATAAATGTCACATATTCCTAAGTGTCTACTTTCAGATTACTGCCAAGGGTTAAAGATTTTGATTGAAATAGAATTCTAGGCTTTGGTTGATTACAATGACAAAAATAGCCTCACAGGAGATTCAATTAAGATTGTTATGGAAACAATTTTTGAAATAGTTTAAAAGCAAAGGCATTCAGGGATGTTAATTTGGAGATACTAACAGAAAGTTCAGGCCATATAGACTTTTTGAAAACTATTAATTGTATTTTTAGATTAACAAGGCTAAGGTATTTTCTCATATTCACATTGTGACATCCAGGCAAAACTATCAATATTTTTCCTGCATTATAAGAAATTTCACAAGTAGGGCATAATATACCGATTGTCTTATGAATGATAGTGCATTACACATACAGAAAATCAGACTTTTTAAAGTCTAGATACATATATAACATGTAATATTTTCTTCATTAATCAGTTATAGATAAATATATATAAAACAGATAATGTTTTCTTAGTAAAGCAAGGGATAATGTTTTGGCATTTTGCTGTGTGTATGGGTGAGTATGGATGTGATCAGGCTCATATTTAATCTTTACAATAAAATTCAAAGAATTCTTTTGTTTTTTTAACTTAAAAACTATTTTACTTTATTTCCCTTATCTTTATTTTGTCTTTTTTACTTTGGATTAATATGAAGGTACATACACTTAGGTTACATTATTTGCATTTATAAGGTAAAGTCCAAAGTATAAGTTGTGGTTGAGTCCTTCACCCAGGAAGTGTGCCCATAAAATTATTTTCTAGATGGAGATATTACTATTTTTGATAAATACATTTAATTATATAAACTTTCACATATAAATAGTTCTCTATTTAGAAGGTGGCCTGGACACCAAACATGTATTAAGAATGTGCTATCCCGGATGGGTACGGTGGCCCACGCCTATAATCCTAGCACTCTGGGAGGCAGAGGAGGGTGGATTGCTTGAGCTCAGGAGTTAAGAGACCAGCCTGAGCAAGAATGAGACCCTTGTCTCTAAAAAAAAAAATAGCCAGGCATTTTTGTGCCTATAGTCTTAGCTACTTGGAAGGCTGAGGCAAGAGGATGGCATGAGCCCAAGAGTTTGAAGTTGCTGTGAGCTATAATGCCACCAGCACTCTACCTAGGGTGAAAGAGTAAGACTGTCTCAAAAAAAAAAAAATGCTATGCCCAAATTTACAGCTCACACTGTTGTGGTTCTGGGTGGTGGGAGGGCGTAGCCAGACATGAAAATGTAGAAGTGCCAGGTGCTGAGATCCTTCCCTACAACTTGAACAAATCACCACTGTAGACATTCCACACATTAAGCAAAACAACTAAGAAGACCTCCTTACACTGACATACATACAAAGAGAAATGTAAAAATCATATACATATACTTGATTTATTTAGCAAAGAGGAAAGCTCTTTTGACATGGAATGGACTGCCTCGGGAAGCAGTGGGCTCCCAATAATTCAAGGGTAACATCTGCACACACAGGAAAGTAGTTAAAAGCAAATCCCACGTGCTAATAACAACCAGATGGCATAGAAGTAGCTGAGAAACTGTGCCAAAGAACAGGAAGAAATGAGATTGTTAACATAGAAAGGGTCAGAGGAAGGAAGAATGTTAACTTTTAAGATAAAAGGTATATACATAACATGCCATAGAATGTTACCAACTGTTCTTAAACACAAGA
>NW_003852527.1:4784107-4794803 GCF_000181295.1 Otolemur garnettii | reverse complement strand
AAAAAAAAATCATAAACATGCTCTATTGGGACAAACTAGCTCCATTGGTTAAGTGAAATGTGATTGTGCTTAGATCATGTATGCAAAATGTATACAATTGCTACGACATTAACAAAAGAAACATTATGTTGTACATTGTAGTAAAATATGCATCATATGGATCACAAGTGGTTAAAAATCACTGCAAAATATAATCTTTCTGAACTTAAGAGAAAAGGTACTTTTTAATCTACTTGATGTATCAATATTTCTTTTTTCTAAGAAAATAACTGCCACAATGTTTGATAAACATTTTTAATTGAGCACATAAACTGTTCTCTAATACACTTATAGATAGGTGTTTATGATTACAATAAGACAATTTTCTGGTTGTTTTACAAACTGATTTTCAGAAGTCTCTTATGCTGAATAAATTGGCCTTTTACATAGTATACAGTTCTCAAATTGCTCTTAGAGATTTGTTGTTTACATTAACTGTGCAGTAAACAAAATAAGTGTGGAATAACTTCTGTACTGTTTCTACTTCCATTAAGTAAGGGGATATGGTAACTTTGACCTTCTTGTCTCCTCTATTTTGACAATACCCCAAAGAACTATATATTCAGATATCATTTTAGGACATTAATAGAAAAAAAAATAATTGAATTCTTCCTGATCCAAACAGCATCCCTCTCCTGTTAATGTGGAAGAACCATGTCTTTACTCTCCCTTACAATTACCAAATTTTAAGATGTTCTAAACTAAAAAGAATTATTTTATTTCTAATTATTTCTGTGATTCTAAAAATATTTTATGACAAATAGCTCATTCCAACTGGATTTGTCTGCTTTGTTTGAGGTAGTCTTTTGCTATTTTCTTGTTTATGTAGTCTAAGAATTGTTAAAATTTCTTGTTATTTTAAACTTGTATTTTATCTAAAGTAAAATTTGTGTCTAGAACACAAACCTTCGTGAAATTTTACCTAATCCACACTGTAAGTATCACTTTTTTTCTCTCCAGAGATACTTTAGATACTGAATTCCTTTAGTGTCAGGACAGGTTTCACAAAAAAAAAAAATTTGGAAGAACATCTCTCTCCAAACAATTCTGGTATATTTTTAAAAATCACATGCTTTTGAAAGGTAAAGAAATTTTTATGGGCACTCAAAAAATAAACTTTATGTTTAATGTTCTTTCAATGAAAGAGTCAAAATATCACTAGAAATTATAGTTGCTAAGATATTACATTTATTCTGACTGAACCTCTTGCCCCAGGAGCATTAAATCTTTACATCTTCATTATCCTATCAGAAACATTCCAAGAGTTCAATGGTGTCGCCATTTAAAAAAAAAAAAAATGTATGGGAACTTTGAGATTGTTTTTCCTGGGAGAGATACAGGAAACCTATCAAGACTTAGGGAATGTGTCAACACCAGGGTAGATTTAACCTTACCCCTTCTCAGAAATTACTGAATCTAGATTGTGTTATGTCAATGTAAATAAAGGATATCAAGGAAAAAGGAAATAGTCATCATTTGAACCATCCAACAACTCAAGACAATTTAGAAATGAGTGTATCCACTTAAGTCATCCATGTGGCTACTTAGGTATTGCCAAAAATGCATCAAGAGAGAATTAAAGAAGTTCTTTATCAAAATTATAACCATTCTTAATTTTCCTGGCTGATCAGCTTTAGAGTTGGATACTCAGTTGAATACAGCAGGCAAGGAATTTATTTCTAAAATTGGAAATCAAAAAGCAGGGGGTGGAGGGGAGAGATTCAGGCTAAAAGTTGGAGTCTATAAAAGAAATAACAGTTTAAGTATATTTGAAATGACTGGATTGGATATCTCTGTGGTTGAGAAAGGGAACAGCTCACTGTGATAGAATTATGATCATGTCACAGAGGAGCAAAGAGTATTTGGGTCAAATATTTTCCCACGAATGGTAATAAACTTATGGAGGGGATGTCCATAAAGGGTTCTCTAAATGAGGAACATTAATGACCTCAACAGACATTCATTCAGTGACTCAAACAGTGGCATTAAATGCTATTCCCACTACGCACAAAAACAAAAATCCTCAGGTTTATTCTTCTAAACACAGGACAGCCTGTCTCTAAATTGTCTCTGTAACATCACTGATGAGTCTCTTTCCTTAGACCTCCAAACCAAGCTTTCAAACAGAAAATGAATAAAGACGCAGGCATAGGGCAGACATGGAGAAAAGAGTGCGGCAATTTAAAAATCTCCATGCCTGAAAAACAAATAGAAAATTAAATTGAACTTTCATAACTTTTGCTTTCCCCATATAATAAAAATTTTTCAAAACTTCAGGGTATTCACAGGAAGAAAAAGATGTACACAAATTAAAAGTCTAATGACATTTTGGACTTGAGAACTTTGATTTAGTGTCTCATCCCCTTCATGGAAATTACATCCATCAATTGTTAACAACTGATATGTAGCCACAAAAGTCAATGGTCTCTTCTTATTTTTTAACTTTCTACTCTGCTAGGAGGTATTTGCTACGGGTGGGCTCCCCTTTCTCCATCAACATCTTTCTTTCCATGGCTTCCACGACACTAGTCTCTCCTATGTCTCATAAATCTCTACCTCTCTCACTGATACATCATGCTCTATCAATTTCTTAAAACAAACATTCCTCTCTTGGTGAACTCATTTAATCTTGATTTTTTTTTTTTTACTGCCTTCTCTGTGTAGCTGAGTCCCAAACACATGTCTCCTGCCTTGAATTCTCTTCTGAGTTCTAGATTCAATTTGCTTCCTGCCTTTTGAACATCTCAAACTCAGTGTGACACCGACAGACAACTATGATTTTATGATCCTTCCTACAAATCCATTTATCTTCATTCCTCTCATTAGCACATTATCCAGACAGAGCTTTTAGAATTCGGGTCTTGTGTACATGAAAATTAGTCATTTGGGAAATGCAAATTAAAACCACAATGAGATACCATTTCATACAGACGAGAATGGAGGGAAGTAAGGCAGATAATAGCAAAAACTGTTAAGAATTTAGAGAACAGAACTTGCATATACTGCAAGCAGGAATGCAAAATAGTACAGCCTCTTTGGAAAACAGCTTAGTTTCTCAAAAAGCTAAATATAAAACTACATAAACACCAGAAATGGCACTTCCAGATACCTACCGAAGAGAGTGAACGCATATGTCCACACAATTGTTCATAGCAGTAGTATTCATAATAGCGAAAAACTGGAATGACCCAAGTATCCAATTGTTAAATGAACAATGTGGTATAGCCATTGGAATATAGCCAATGGAATATTATTCAGTCACGAAAAGGAACATGATAGCAATACACACTACAACATCCATCCACCTTGGAAATATGCTAAGTAAAAGACAAAAAGCCACAGATTATGGGATTCCATGAGTGTTCTCCTTAAGGGCATTAACTCCATGTAGCATAAATTCAGACTCTTCACATACTTACTTTGGATAGAATTCTAGAAAATAAACATATAAGCATTTTTTTATCCATATTACTTGGCCTTCACAAGAACCCAGCTTCTGCTGCCTTATGCTGCCTTATGCCTCTGTAGTGACGTTAATATGGGTCTTCCAAGGCAGGGGGAATAAAAGTCTGCCACTGGAAAGTATTCACAGACAGGCCTGGGAACTGGAGAAATGAAATGTGGGGTACTAAAACTTTAACCAAATATCATTCTTAGATTTTCCATGAAATTTCCTTTTAGCCCTCACAAGAGAAGGTATCTCTATTCACGATTACATATGCATTACCAAAGCTGCCAGAAGGAAGTGTTGGCCAGTTTATAAGGAGAGTAATACCAAAACCTGCAACTATTTTGATTCTCAAATGAAATATTAAGGACCTTTAATTGGTGATCCTAATGAGGAATAACGGTTGAAAATTCCCAACTCATTATCTTCTTCATGGATAATTGTCACCTTAAGATGAGAGCCAAATCCCCACCAATTACTTCTGATGCCGAGGCAGGCAGGTGTTGGTGATCAGTGTCTGAGCTTTCTTTACTTCCCCCACCTCCACCCCGTAATAACCGCAGCACTCACCAGGTCCCCAGTAATGTGGAAAGTGCTGGCCTTTATTTTCCGCAATGATTAATAACATGGTACCTTTAATTATTCTCATTAGACTGATGAAGAAATTGAGGTTTAAAGAGATGAAATTGGTTGGCGTCACACAATGCAGGTGCGTCTGGTTGGGCTGTGCGCTTCCCGTGATGCTGACAGGGCACCGCCGGGCCCCTCTGCCGGAAGCCTCCTCATCTGTCCCCTTTCCCACATGCCCACTCCCCGAATCCTGTTTCACCTGCGGGGTGTCTCCTAAGATGGTTTTCTCCTTTTCATTTCCATAGTTCAGGCTTCATTGCCTCTCACCTGGACTTTTAAAATTGTCTCCTGCTAAACTATTTCTCCGTCTCACGTGGCCTCGTCCTGTTATCTTCTGTACACTTCCTCCACCAGAAAATGTCCTTGACTTACATCTGATCATGACTTTGTCTTGCTGACCAGCCTTTACGTTCTCCATCAGGGCCCCTCCAAAATCTGCCCCCACTGTTTCTTCCTAAGCTGCTCTCTCAGTATTCCTTCCCCACTAGAGGATGCAGCTTTGTCTGTTCTATTCATCATCACAGGCACATTACCTAAAGCAAAACCCAGCACAGAGTAGGTCCTCCAATATGTGCTGTGTGAAAGAATGAAGAAATCTTATACTTCAGCCAGTTGTTATTACTATTGCTCCCATAATAAAGAAATGCTGGTGGTGGGGGGGGGGGTTCGACTTGATTCTTTTGCTCAAAATAGTCTCCAACCGGAGAGTCCTCCCTATCATCTCCACTTGTGCAATTTAATTCCTATTAAAATCGAGCCATTCTTTAAATGAGAGCTCATAAGTCAACCTTCCCACCTGGAAACATCCTCCCCGTCCTCTGTACTTTGTTTGTGGTAACTCTGGCCTCATACTTATTACATTTGCTTTGAATTAAGGTTAATCCTCTATTTGTTTATTATACCCAAACAGGGCAATTTCTTACCCAGCCTTTTATTTCCCATACTGTTCAGCATAAACTAAGCTTGAGTAAATGCTTGTTAATTTATTTTTTTAATTATTATTATTATTATTTTATTTTTTTATTTTTTTGTAGAGACAGAGTCTCACTTTATCGCCCTCGGTAGAGTGCCCTGGCATTACACAGCTCACAGCAACCTCCAAGTCCTGGGCTTAGGCAAACTCTTGCATCAGCCTCCCGAGTAACTGGAACTACAGGCACCCACTGCAATGCCTGGCTACTTGTTGATTTATTTTTATTTTTATTTTTAATGATTATGGGTACATAATAGCTGTACTTCTTTATGGGTACATGTGATGTTTTGATACAGGCATATAGTGTGAATTAATCAATTAGAATAATCAGGGTATTCATCACCTCAGGCATTTAACATTACATTTCCTTGTGTTGGAAATGTTTCAATTACACCCTGTAAGTTTTTGTTTTAAGTTTACCCTAACATATTGTTGATTATAGCCACTTTGTTGTGCTACCAGATATATCATTCATTCTCTCTAGCTACCTGCATTTTTGCACCCGTAGCCGTTCCCACTTTATCCCTTTTTCTCCCCCACCCTGCCAGCCTCTGATAACCGTCATTCTACTCTGTCTCCATGAGGTCAATTGTTTATAATACTTAGCTCCCACACAGGAGTGAGAACATGTGAGATTTGTCTTTCTGTGCCTGTCTTATTTCATTTAGCGTGATGTTCTCCAGTTCCATCCATGCTGTTGCAAGTAGCAGGATTTCACCCTTTTGTGGTTATATATTATTCCATTGTGTAAACGCACCACAACTTTATCCATTCGACCATGAATGGGTCCTTGGGTTGATTCCAAATATTAACCATTAACTGTTGTGAATAGTGCTGCAGTCAACAAGGGAGTGCACGTATCTTTTTGATATACTGATTTCCCCTCCTTTGAATATATGGATACATTCCCTCCCAGTGAGATTGCTGGGTAATAGGGTAGCTCCATTTTCAGTTTTTTGAGAAATCTCCATACTATTCTCTGTAGCGGTTGGGCTAATTTACATTCTCATCAACAGTGTACGATGGTTCCCTTTTGTCCACATCCTCACCGAGATTCATTATTGCCCTTTTGATAAAAGCCATTTTAACTGGGGTGAGATGATATTCCATTGCAGTTTTGCTTTACATTTCTCTGATTACTAATGATGGCAAGCATTTTTTCATATACCCATTGGCCATTTATACATGCTATTTTGAGAAAGGTCTATTCAGATCCTTTGCCCATTTTCTATCAAGTTGTTGGAGTACCTTACATATTCTAGTTATTGATCTCGTCAAACAGGTAGTTTGCAAATGTTTTCTCTCATTCTGCGGTTGTCTCTTCATTTTATTGATTATTTCCTTTGCTGTGCAGAAGCTTTGATGTGATCTCGTTTGACCGATTTTGCACTGGTTGCCTGTGCCTTGGATACAGTATTCAAGAGGTCCTTGCCCAGACCAATGTCCTCAAGCATTTCCCCCACGGTGTTGTTTTAGAGGTTTTGTAGTTTTAGGTTAGGTATTAGATTTAAGTCTTTAATCCATTTGGATTTGATTTTTGTATATGGCAAGATATAAAGGTCTAGTTTCATTCTTCTGTATATGGATATCCAGTTTTCCCAGAACCATTTATTGAAGAGACACTCCCTTCTCCACTGTATGCTCTTAGCACCTTTGTTGAGATGACTTCACTGTAGACGGATGACTTATTTCTAGGTTCTCTATTCTGTTCCATTGGTCCATCTATCTGTTTTTATGCCAGTCCCGTGCTGTTTTGGTTACCACACACAGGTAGTGTAATTTAAGTCAGGTAATATGATTCCTCCAGTTTTGTCCTTTTTTGCTCAGGGATGGCTTTGGCTATTCTGGGTCTTTTGTGTGTCCATATAAATTTTAGGATTATTTTTTCTATTTAAGTGAAAAATGTCATTGTTATTTTGAGAGGGATTATGCCAAACCTGTAGATTGCTTTGATAGTATAAACATTTTAACAATACAGGCTGTTTTACATAAAGTCGTCAGACACAGGGAAAATGGGAAATTGTATGTAAATGTACCTTTATTTACTACATGTTCATCACAAAATTTGACAAAGAGGTGGCCAACATGTAGAGAATATCTTGTAAATATTTTGTAATGAATATTTTGTAAATAAAGGCACATTTTGCTATAATTTCCATTTTGCCTATGCATGGTGGGTGACTTTATGGGTGACATTTGGGATACCATGAATTGATTCACCCAGTGTTCACTGATTGTTAAAATTGAATGCAGAACAAGCAACTTCTGAAATTCCTCCTCCTAATTGGTAAATACTGATACACAAATAAAGAACAACAACGGTAAGAACATTAACCACATTGAACAGTTACTGCTTTGCCTGGGTTTCATCCAGCTAGCAACCCTCTGGGGTAGGTACTATCATTATCAGATAAGGAAATTAAAGCACAAAGAGGTTAATTTGTCCAAGATTCCACAACCACTATGAGAAAAAGCCAGAGTTTTAAGGGGGAGGGGGGCGATGGTGGCTTTAGAGCTCATACTCTTAAACTTGGATATTAATACCTCCAAAATTGGAAAAAAGAAATTTTAGAAACAGCAGAATCTAAACAAATTTATCTGTATCACAGGCCATTTAGTATTCAAATATTTAGAAACTGGGCGTATTGGATCTATATTCAGTGTGTCCAAAATCTTTAGCAACATTACAAGAAGGGGGCATAACAAATGTTTTAAGTTAAATAAATAAATCAGTAAAATCATTGGGAGAATAAATTTGAGGTACAGTTGGTGGAAAACTAGTTGTGTTACTAATGCAAAAAACATTTCCTTCCAGTAGAAAGATGCTTAGAAGTCAGAGCTGTGTGATAATACAGATTTTTTTTTTAAGGCATGCTTTATTCTTCGAATTATCCACTAGATGGCAGAATACTGTTACTATCCAAAGCACTATTATTGGATTAGTCCAGGCTCCTTTCTAAGCTCCAAAAAGTCATGCAAATTGGTTTCACCTTTACCCCAGTGCTGGCCTTTTCACAAGTGGCATTTTAAAACAAACACTTTTTGAGCTGGGAAAGAAAAATCAGGGGTTTTCACAGTTATAAATATCGGGTAAGAGGATGCTAATTATACGTGTGTGTTGCTGTGCTGTGAACAGGAGCAGATGCACAGCCATGCTAGAGAAGGGCTGAGAGAGCATACACAGAATGGTCCATCCGGATGCCAGATATTAGAGTTCAGCCAAAAAGCCTGCAGCTGGTTTTCTGTAACTTTTAAGTCACAGTTTTCATCCTTCATAGCACATTAGACTCACCCAGGGGCCCTAACCCAGGTCCCATTCTCTGATGATACAATGCAGACACTGGTATTTTTTGAAGCTTCCTCAACAATGGCAGAATTAGACCAACAAAACAAATTGTAGTGTTTTTTCCAGCACTGGCATTCTAGGATTGGTGTCTAACCGCATATCCATTACTGTAATCTTCGTGAGTGCAAGGGCTCATTCTGATCTAGACCGTCTGTGAATGCTAACTTCATTAATGCACAACATGATGAAAGACTTGGGGATAAAATGAGACACAGAAAAGCTTTATAACTCACCCAAGATTGCCACATAAGACAGAAATGTGAAATTTTACCTAGCGAAGCCAGAGTATATAAACTATGCCAAATTCCCTCATAAATAGTTGATTAATGAACTATAACATATCCACCTCTCATATCAAGATCTAAAATTGAATCTGCACTAACCATAAGATCCTACCTTATTATTTAAGGTATAGCTACTGACCTGCTTAGAAACCTGGCTTAACATATCTAGAAACAGAGATGTGTCAAAGGCCAACTCTAATTAAAAATAATCAGTTCATTTGAGAGTGCTATTGTTTTTCTAGGTGAAATTGTATTTGAACTCAGTATATCCTGGTATTTTGCAAAAAAGAATAGCAATAGTAATGCATTTACTAGAATTTTTAAGAAAGCCTTATAAGATGTTTGCACATAGATTTGACTCCAAGACTCAGAGACTAGGCCAAGATGGTGGACTGCAGCCAGCTTTTGACAGAAGCTCCCATCCAGAAGGAGGCTTAAAGGACAGAAGTTTAGCAAGGGAGCTGATGGTTTGGAGCAGAGCCAAAAGAGAAGACTGAAGAGTGCACTTCAACCTTCCTGAGGCGAGCTGCGACCCCAAAAATACAATCAAAAGGTACAAAATCCACCTCCAAGTGGATGGGAGTCCCCTCCCCCACAACAAGGGCTTGCAATTTACTCCATGCAAACAAGCGAGCAGAGTTCAAACATCCTGCCACTCTATCCCATGGGAGAGACCCCCTAAAAACTGGAACTCCTACCCCTGCTGGCATGCCACGGCACCCTCCTGCCAGGCATAAAACTGTAAAACTGTATAAAACTGTATATGTTCCCCACCTGCAACATTGAACTCTGAGGATTCACCCCCTCCCCCACCCTGAGGTCTGGAGGTTTGTTACCTATGGAGTCCAGATTCTTGGGCATCTCCTTGATAGAAGTGGAGGGAGAAAGGGCTGGTGCTGCTCTGTGCTGAGTGTGGCACAGGAGTGAGGAAAAGAAAGTTGGCTCAGAGGAAGCCATACACCAACAGTGGCATCCTGAGCTGTGAGCGGACGCCATTCCAGATAGGCGAGCCCTGTCTCTCTGGGCAACCAGAGGTTCCGGATAGCAGCCATAGGCTGAACGGTCTTGGTAACTTTCATAAGTAAAGAGACCATTAGCACCAGCCCTCAGGGGAATAGCTGAGACAAAGGCAGTGGGTGGGCAGAGGCTGGAATTGACACTTGAGTGTAAACTCTAATTTGCTTGCTGCACAGAGCTGAGTTCTTCACCAGCTCTAGCAGCCTCTGTGTTGGCAGAAGAATACAGCTGGGACAGAAGGCGAAGGACTGGAATTAAGAGATCGTTCACAGTCTAATTTAAACATGCAAGGCCCCCCTGCTGGATGCATATTTCAAGGTGATTTTGGCAGTTGTAAACCCTGGGAGCAGTTGCTTACTGGAGTGAATAGGGTCATAGACCTGGGTGATTACGAGTGACTGGGTGCAAGGTGGGGAAGGAGGTATTAACCTTCCCAGGCTAACCCATTTGCTGGGTGGGTCCCTTTGCCCTCATGGAGCACTGGAGCAAGTTATATCCTAACTGAGAGCAGACCTCGCTTATCTAGCTGCTGGAAACATTTAAACTTTTCCACCTGAAACAAGTGCTGACTGGGACAACAGATGTGGACCCCTTATACCAGGCAGACCACCCAGGGACTATTCAAAGGGGCACCCTGGGCATATGGTTGAGGGAAGGTTTGATTTTCCTTGCCCAATTGTTTGTGAGGGGCAGAGTGACTTCGTTGCTGGTATTTCTCCACAACAGAGACTTCAACCAAG
Source organism: Otolemur garnettii (assembly GCF_000181295.1). Classification (NCBI taxonomy): domain Eukaryota; kingdom Metazoa; phylum Chordata; class Mammalia; order Primates; family Galagidae; genus Otolemur; species Otolemur garnettii. The sequence goes on along the minus strand of NW_003852527.1, from coordinate 4,784,326 downwards.
AGAAACTGAATCACTAGGGTAGGACAGAGACCAGCTGAAAATAAGACAAAGCCATTTAGCCCCACCACACCAAGCAGGTCCCCAGTGTCTCAGGCTGTAACACCGTACGGGTCCTTGACAAACCTCAAAGGGAAAAGTCAAACAGGGTAAAATAATCATGGGGCGGAATCAGCAGAAAAGCTCTGGTAATATGAATAACCAGAGTAGATCAACCCCCCC
>NW_003852527.1:4772066-4781219 GCF_000181295.1 Otolemur garnettii | reverse complement strand
TTTGAAACTAATTCATAGCTTTTATAGGAATGTCATAACCTAATTATAACCTTAGATTATGGGAAGAGGGTGGGAGGGGAGGTGCGGGGGGTGTATGGGAAGAGGGAGGGTGATTGGTGGGGTTACCTCCAGATTTACCTTACAAGGGTACAAGTGAATCTTTCTAAAAGGAGAGTATGAACGTTTTGGCTCAATAACTGAGAAAATGACATGAAGGTTATGTTAACCAGTTTGATGAGAGTATTTCAAAATGTATGTGAAGATAGCACACTGTATCCCATGATTGCATTAATGTACACAGTTCTGCTATAAGAAATTTAAAAAAAAAAAGACTCAGAGACTAAGAAAACTGCATTCTGTCAATCTTACCTCTTAAAGCCTCATTTTTTTTTTCCTGCCATTTGAACACATAGATCTTTGATGCAACAGGAAGACCTTCTGCAGAAACATGGATGGATGTAGTACAGATTCTTCCCCACTCAGCTTATCAAGCTCAGTTCACTGCAGCTTCTTAAAAAGTCATACTTTTTGCTAACATTGCTTGCTAAAGGAAGACCTGGGGTTAGAGATAAGTACTAAGTATAACGTATAGTTTCTTTGTCTTTTTGATTAATCTGTCTTTGAGGTCACAAGAACTGACTGGTTCTGGCTCTGCGCCTGTCGCTCAAGTGGCTAGGGCGCCAGCCACATACACCTGGGATCACGGGTTCGAATCCAGCCCGCGCTGCCAAACAACAATGACGGCTGCAACCCAAAAATAGCCGAGCGTTGTGGCGGGTGCCTGTGGTCCCAGCTACTTGGGAGGCGGAGGCAGGAGACTCGCTTGAGCCCAGGAGTTGGAGGTTGCTGTGAGCTGTGATATAACAGCACTCTATTCAGGGGGACAGCTTGAGGCTCTGTCTCAAAAAAAAAAAAAAAAAAGAACTGACTTGTTCTAAGGATGAACATCATGGGATATTTTTAATATTTTTAAACTTTTTATGATGGAAACTTTCAAACATATTCAAAAATAGAGTGAAGGGTATAATAAACACCCAAGTGCCCATCAAGCCAAATTCAATAATTATGAACTCCCAGCCAAATCTTCTTTTATCTGTGCCTCTACCTATCCCCTCCCACACACACATGGATTATATTGAAGCAAATCCCAGTGCATCATATTATTTTTTCTAAAAACATTTTGGTATGACTGAGCAAGAGATAGAACAGAACATTTCTGAGGAAGATAGATGAATGTCTAGCAAACATTTGAACAAATGTTCATCATCCCTGATCATCAAGAAATGCAAATCAAACCCCCCCTAAGATATCACCTAACCCCAGTGAGAATGGCCCATATCACATCAAAGCTGCAGAAGCTGGTGTGGATGTAGACAGAAGGGAACACTTTTATACTGTTGGTGGGACTGCAAACTAATACAACCTTTTGGGAAGGAACTATGGAGAATCCTCAAAGAACTCAACTTAGACCTCCCATTTGATCCTGCACTCCCATTACTGGACATCTCCCCAGAAGAGAAAAAAATCCTTTTATCATAAGGACATTTGCACTAGAGTATTTATCACATCTTAATTTACAATTGCCAAACTGTGGAAACAACCTAAATGCCCACCAACCCAGGAATGGGTTAACAAGCTGTGGTATATGTATGCCATGGAATATTATGCAGCTATAAAAAAGATGGAGACTTTCTGTTTTGTATTAACCTGGATGGAGTTGAGACACATTCTTCCTAGTAAAGTATCACAAGAATACTATTCTAATAAGAAGCCAATAGACAATCTAATACATACCCACATAAGAGAAAAACTCATACCAAGTCAAGGTGGGGTAGGCAGGGTAATGAGGGAGCAGACAGAAGGGAGGAGAGGGGGCCATGGGGGTGTTCCCTCTTAATGGGCACAATGTTAGGGTGTATGGCACACCTCTTGGGGGGTGGGACACAATTATAAGAGGGACTTTACCTAACAAATAGAAACATTGTAACTAATTCTTTGTACCCTCAAATTAACCTGAAACAATAAAAATAAAATAAAATGAAAATGAAATAAAAAAATAAAAATATTTTGATATGAATTTCTTAAATGGCCCTTTTAAAGAAGACATAACCATTATATGATATTAAAGTAATGATTACATTTTTGGAACCTATTTTATCTAGATCCCATTCATTATTGAATGCCTAGAGGCATGGGTTAGCATTAGGGAGCTAAATTTAATTTCCAGAAAGTATCAGGCAAATTTCCATCAAAAAGAATTAAGAGAGGCTCAGCGCCTATAGCTCAGTGATTACAGCACCAGCCACATACACTGAGGGTGGTAGGTTCGAACCCACCTTGGACCAGCTAAACAACAATGACAAAAAAAAAAAAAGAAAAAGAAGAAGAAGAAAGGGCCTCAGAATGGCATCAAAGTGAACCCCATTTTCTCCTACCACTTTTTTCAAACTTTATACTATGTTTTATTCTTGCCAAATAGTTGTAATCTCCTTAGTTACAATTTACTTTTAAAAAATAATTGTTTCTTCTGATTAAATGTCAGTAAGATATACTGTGTAAAATACTGGAATATGGTGATTTAACAAGTTTCAAAAGTTTAGTCTCTGTAAACTGTAGAGTGAATGGGTAATCCACTATGTAGATTGGGGTGGTAATTTTAAACTATGGAGAAACTTCCATTGCTAATGGACCATGTAGTGGAGGAAGGTTGAGTTTGGAGGAAAGTCACTCAGCAAGACTTTCCCCTTTACAAATAACTGGATTAACATGGAAGCCGTCTCTCTGGTGAGAATTTTTTAATGTCCAGCCAGCTGACGCATGAAGTCCCAGAGTTATAGTCCACAACTAGGAATATTTCTTCTGTGGTACATGCAACCTCCATGAAATCAAAAAGAGTGAGGATTTTTGTAAACCACTGTCCTGGCTATTGCTGGCATCCACCCAGCAATTATCTGGGAAAGCCGGGCACTAATTCTGGCCTCACCAAGTGCAGGACTGCAGAAGGGAAAAGAGACAAATTTAAATTGAAGATGCTCTCTATTTTTGAGACCCTTCAAAAGCCATAATGGTTAATTTTAGAATTGGGATGGGGCTTGGACTTGGTTATAGCTCTGGTCCCCTGATGCACCTTCAACAGCAGAAATTCAAACGTGAAAAATGAGATACAGCAGATTCATGAAAGTGATATTTTCATTAGTCAAATATTAGTCGAAAATTGTGCATTGATAAAATTTAGCTCAGCGAAATGTTCTATCTTAACCAATTCTACAGTTCTACAAAACACTTTTAGTGTTTTCTTTCAAAGACCTATTTCTAAAACGATCAATCTACCACTGAACTGAGTCAACTCTCTTTAATTTCTCTTTTTCTATAATTTGGGAGAAATCAATTTCACTTTTCACAGCTTTGTGCTTGCTTTTCTCTCCAAATTCATCATCAGAACAAGCTTAGCCATTCAACTTGACCTGAGCCAGGACTTACACACACACTCCACATCCCTGTCTCCCCGCTTCTGTCTGACCACCTCTCTATCTCTGTCTGCATCACAGCCCGACACATCTAGCAAAGCCAGTGATAGAGTACCACTTCCTTTCTCCTTTTTCCAAAACAAGATCCTCTACCACCAATTTTCCTTGCAAATAAGTGCAATCATGTCCCTTCCATAGAAGCAAACCCTTCCTTCTTTCTTTTCTCACATGTTCAATTTTTTTACACAATGGTTCTCATCTTGTCTTTTATTTTTTGGGGGGGTTGGTCTTTAACATAAATTTGGACTTAATGCTCCATCATGGAAATTTCCATAATGATATTGCCTCCCTTTCATGAATTTCATTTTTTTCTTATTTATCTTTTAATTGACATACACAATCATATATATTTATGTCAACAACAACAACATGTTTGGGAATATGTATACATTCTGGCGTGGCTACATCAAGCTAATTAACATACGCATTACTACTTCACGTATTTATTTGTGGTGAGAACACCCAAAATCTACTCTCTCAGCAATTTCCAAGAACACAATACGTTGTCATTGACTCTAATCCCTGTGTCGTACGATCGATCTCCTGAAGTTATTCTCCTGTGTAACTGAAAGGAGGCAAAGAATATGGTCTCCCTAATCCCTCATTCTTTCTATAAAGTGTATACTTTCTTCAAGATGACCCAAGCAATTATGAGCTCTCAAGTATTTCACATACAGACGATTATAATAAGCTCAAATTATTGCCCAATTACCACTCCTTCCCCATTAACTCCTCTGGAGGTGTGTTAGACACAGTTCATCAAGTCTCCTGCATCTGCTCACCTCACGGGCATCTCATTGCTCCTCCCTCAGCAAGCAGAGCAGCAAGATAGTTTGGCGTCAGACAGACCTGAATCAGTGTGGGCTTCATCCCTTATATAATCATAAACATGAGTTTAAGGTTTACTAAGACGCAGAAAAAGGCAAGAGGAGTGGACTACTAGCCAGAGGTTGGGTCTGTCACATTCTAGTTATTAACACTTAAAGTTTCTGGTTTGTTTGTATCCAAAACTATAACCCACGATTTCCCCTCCAAAATCCTCTAGCAGTTGTTTCAGGATCCTTACAAGAGGAACACTCTTGGACTCAACATGTGAGAAAACTACAGAAAGATAAAATGCACATTTGGGGAGTTAGGCAAGGATACATTTTGAAAGCAGGGTCAATAGTCATGTATGAGATCAGGCATGTACACTTTTAATGAAAGCTTCAGATACACATTTTAAAGGGAAGGACAATAATCACAGTAGTTACTGATTCAAGCAAGAATTAACAAGGCTAGTTGGGCTGAGCTGGTGGTGTGTGTGCACATCTCTTCCCAGCCCTGAGTGCAGTGATACAGTGGAAGCCTGAAGTCAACCATGGTGGGACTATTTAAACCAGGATTGGCAGATCCCATCTTCAACATGAATTTCAAGCTAGAAGATGAACAACTGCAGGGCTATAGTTTTGTTGTGTTTTTGTTTGTTTGTTTGAGACAGAGTCTCACTCAATCACACTGGCATTGACTGCAGTGACATCATAGCTCACAGCAACCTCAGTCTTGGTCTCAAAATGATTCTCTTGCCTCAGCCTCCTCCGTAGCTGGGACTACAGGCATCCACCACAACACTGGCTAGTTTTAGAAATGGGGTCTTGCTCTTGCTCAGACTGATCTTTAATTCCGGAGCTCAAGCAATCTACCCATCTTGGCCTCCCAGAGTGCTGGGATGACAGGGCTATATTTTTATTAGGCCATTTAAAATTATTATATTTTTTCCCAGAGGGCTGGTTGTTGTTGGGAGAAATTTCTCCATGCGTCTCTTATGCTTCTCTATGTCTTGTTGGGTATACCAAGATTGCACCCTGACCCCTCTTTACCCAGGCTGTTTCTCAAGGTTGTGTCTATAAGGGAGACACTTTGAAAGATGAGACAAAAAACAGGCTTGTTCACTGCTTCTTTAAAAAGCAATGGGTTCTTTAAGTTCAGTGTTCTTCTGCCATAATGCCACACACTGCACACGCAGGTATTCATCTGGACCCTCTGTGTTGCCCTCATGGGACTTGGGGCGTTGATCCGAACATATCCACACTAACACACTGATGCAAACATATGCTTGCTTTGCTGTGAGTAATTGAAATTAAACTTGTTTTGAGATAATTTTAGAGTCATGTGCAGTCATAAGAAACAATTCAGAGACATTCCATATGTCTTTACTCAGTTTCCCCAGTGGTAATGCAGAGCTGTAGTACAATGTCACACCAGGACAATGACGTGCAGTCTGGACACAGAACTTTTCCACTTCCACAAGGATTCTTCATTCAGTTCACCTTATGGGACAACACCTTCCTACCCACTCCCTCCTTAGCCCCAAAAACCCCAAATTTTATTCTCCATTGCTATCATTCCAAGAATGTTATGTGATTGACATAAGGTGGTATGGAACCTTTTGAAACTGGCTTTCGCCACTTGACGTAATTCCCTGAAGATCCTTTCAGGTCACTGCATGGATCGGCAGCTTAGAACCTCGCTTAGAACTGCTGGGTGAATATTCCATGATATTAGTGCCACAGTTTAAGTTTGCACCCAGTGGGTTGTTCCTAATTGTTGCTTATTATGAATTAGGCCACTATAAACCTTCATGTCGGGTTTCTGTGTGGACATTGGTTTCCATTTCTCTAAGATAAAGGCCCGAGAATGTAATGGCTGGGGCATAAAGTAGCTATGTTGACTTTTAGGAGAAACTATCAATTACCCACAGTGGCTTTACCACTTAACATTTCCATCAGCAATATAGGAGTAATCTGGCCCCTAAAAATTCTCAGCAGCACTCAGCATTGTCCCTTGTTCCCATTTTATTTTCTGTGTGTTACTGATTTTGGCAGGTGTGTAGCAGTATCTTAACTGCAGTTTCTATTTACGGTTCTCTGATGATGATGAACAAATCTTCATGGGTTTATTTGCTGTCTGTTACTCGCTTTGGTAAAACCTTTCTCTGTGTTTCCCATTGTCTTCTTGGATTGTTTTATTTTACAGTTGAGTTTGAAGAGTTCTTTATATATTTCAGATGCTCGTGTCTTTGGACATGGGGTTTGCAGACGTTTTCTTTCAGTCTGTAACTTCTCTGTTCATCCTCTAACAGGGTCCTTCAAAAAGCAAATGGTACGATTTGACTAAGTTTAAGTTATCCCCCAGAGTGGATCAAAGCCAGGCTTCCTACTTGGCCTAAGTCCTCCGACACTGCTCTGGCACTGGAGGTGGGGAAGGGACGGGCTGGGGTCAGAATCTGGCTCCCTGCTCAGCCTTTGGTCTTTGCTCGTGTGGTTGGGAATAGGGCCATAGGCTCTTTTGCTTTGTTTTTGTCAGATTAATATAAGGTTACATACGATTAGGTTACATTGCTGTGTTTGTTAGGAAAGTCTGAGTTGTATTTGAGTCCAACCCAGGAGGTGGGCCATATCCCCTTACACTGCACCCCTTAGGCGGAAGCTTCCTGAGCCTTTCCTCCCCTCTCTCACCTCTTGAATTTTTTTATTAGATCATAACTGTGTACATTACTGCATTTATGGGGTGCAATGCCACTTCTTGAATTTAATTGTGTTTTTCCTCTCGTGTGGGCAAGAATGGACAAACAAGCATCCCACATACTCAACAAGAATTTGAAGCTAATAGATGAACAACAACAGGGTCATAGTTTTTTTCTGTGGTTTTTGGCTGGAGTTTTATTGTCTAAAAGTTTTCTTTCAACCCAATTCTTGGTCCTTTAGCTAAAGACAGTGGGTTTTGCGGACGGTGTTTTGTCTGCTCCCGTTAGTGTTTCCAGGTTGCCAGCATTTTTAGCAACAAATCTCTGCTTTACAAGGCAGAAAGAAAACCCAGGGCACTCACTGCTATGCGTTTCTAGAGTCTTGCCGTTCCTAGCTGGTCTGCCACCTCTCTCCACTCCACAGAGTCTGCTTACTTTGTTTGCTTGTTTGCTTTTGTTTTTTACATATATAGTGTTCAGGGCAGCGCCTGTGGCTCAAAGGAGTAAGACGCTGGCCCCATATACTAGAGGTAGTGGGTTCAAACTCAGCCCTGGCCAAAAACTGCAAAAAAGAAAAAAGTATGGTGCTCAGTATTTTTACATATCCTTTGGCAGAGTTATAGGAAAAACTGTATCTACTCTACCTTCCAAGAAAGTGTACACTGTCTTTTCACTTAAATATTAAAAGCTATCTATGCCAGTATGCAGAGACCTTCCAATGTTTACAACTACACAGTATTCCACTGCCTGCATGTCTTAGTCAGCCTCCTTTTGGGGGGCATTTAGACAATTATATGTAATTATTAACAATTCTATAACTCCTAAGATTATGCATATGTCAGTTTGCCTACATGCAAAATATTTGTTGGATACGTTCCCCCAAAGTGAGACCAGAAGATATATGCATTTGTAATTTTGTTAACTGGTGCCAAACTACCCTCCCTAGGAATGGTAACAATTTATACTGCAACAAGTTAAGTATAAAAGTACCTGTTTTCCTACACAATGTCTTTGTTATCTATTATTTTCCCCAAATTTATTGATAAAAAGTATCTTGTGTTATCTTAATTTGCACTTTCTTTATTTTGAGAGGAATCCAGCATCAGAACATATTTTTCAGAGCCATTTGCATTTTATTTGCTGTGATCAATCGCTCATATTCCCTTTTATTTTATTATTTTTTTAAGGCCGGAGTGATATGCCATGCGTGGTGTCAGCCTCACTCAAAGAAACCTCAAACTCCTGCCTCAGCTTCCCCAGTAGCTGGGAATACAGTTGCCCACCTCAACACCCAACTAATTTTTTTATTTTTAGTAGAGATAAGGTCTTGCTCTTGTTCGGGCTGGCCTTAAACTCCTGAGCTCACAAAATCCTCCCACCTTAGCCTCCCAGAGTGCTGACTGGGATTATAAGCATAAGCCACCACACCCGACCTATTGCTCATATTCTTTAAGTAATATTCTATCAGTTAATTGGGTTTACATTCACTTCTAGGTTTGTTTTTTTTAATTAAAGGTAAGATATAATTTAAATATATTAAAATTCATCCATTTAAAATACACAGTTTTAACAAATGTGCTTACTATGTGGCCACCAGCACTATCAACATATAGGACACTTCCATCAACCGAAACGTTCTCTGAGGCCCACTTCTAATACACTGCTCCTGCTCCTCCCCAAAACATTCTCAAATATCATCTGCTTAACAAAAAGCTGACTTAGTTAAGAATGACTGGGCAAGGATACTCTCTCATTCACAGCCTAATCGCTCCTCTCCTTTGGGTCCAATTTGCAAGTAAGGCAGAGGGTGAATATACGACTGTTATCGTCTTAGATTATGTGCAATTAAAGAACAGGAAACATGGCTATAATATGTTTTATACTGCATTTAGCATTTGCAAGTGTTTAATAAGTATTATTTGGAATCAACCTTTGCTTTTAACTTGAAACTAGTTGTTCATTGGTTGTTGCCATAAGGGTGTCACGGAAAAGCAATGTCACGAAGAATAAGCACGCTTATTGAAATTGTGTTTTAAATAAAGGTGACCATCTGCTTGCTCAGGCAAAATGGCGAGCTTCTTTATTTGCAGTTGGCTTATATAGGGAATTTTGTACATGAGC
>NW_003852527.1:4769532-4771686 GCF_000181295.1 Otolemur garnettii | reverse complement strand
GTTTCATCTGTGCCATTAGATACCTGTATGACATTACCATTCCCAGACCCATCAGCAAGCAACCTTTGTCACTTACCACAGATCAGGAAAGGTTACTGACGGGTATCTGGCCAGTTTTCCAAAGGGCTTTCTCATCTTTTAATGCAGTCTGGAAATGCTATTCCAGCCAAAGCCTTGGTCATGTTAGGCCCGCAAAAAACCTGGCCACATGGGATTCTGCCTCAGTTTCTTAAGTATGTCTGCACAAAGTCTTTTCACTGCTCTCTCTCAAGCAGCTTTTTTGGCCAGAGGCATATAGGCGTTTCGCCTATAATTGGTCATAAAGATGAAGAAATAACTGACTCATAGTTTATAATACATAAAAAGTCCCTCCTTACCAATGCTTTATTCCTGACTGAAAAATTCTGAGCAAATACTTATATTCTTCTAAAGAAAGAAATGGCCGACAGCAAAATAGTACAAGGGCCTTATCAACAGAAGGACCATGAGCCGGGCATCTCAAACACTCTGCTGCAGGCTGGCGTATGATCTCTGAGCCCCAGCCAGCCTTGCAGGGCTGAACAGAAAAGCCATTATGCACCCCGACCAGAATGGTAGCCTTCAATTACTGCAGTGCGACTTTCTTTTTTAGGTTGTTTTTATCAGTGTGAGAAGAACAAAAGCTAGAGAACCTACAATAGATGGAGGTCATCTGAGTTTATTTTCTACTTATCCCTGTAGGCAGCATAGAGATATTTCAACTTTTCTATCTGCCATGCTGGTAAATAAATGTGGATTTACTACAGAATGTATAGTTTCCAACACCAATCACATTTTGGATAGGTTGAATGAGGTCATTGCTAAATGAATACCATTCCTCTAAAATTAAAAACAAAATCTCTTTTCCATTAGAAGTATCTAAACATTAGTAAGGCTAGGTGCTATGTAAGGCCAGATTTATGGTGAAGTTCTTCATCAGTATGGCCTTCAACATTTAAAATAACAACTTGCATAGTTAAGGAAACCTCCTTCTAATAGTCAAGGCTATTTTCTAAAAATGCCATAGAATGAAATAAGAACTTATAGTATTTTAGAGAAAATACTTCTGCAAGCAAAAAAAATCCTTTACTTGCAGTAACCACATAACTAACATTAGCCCAAAATAACCCAATAAATGAATAGCTTAGTCCTATTCAGCTCTTCTCACCCAGTTGGCTATTGTAAATCCAAATAGCCTCACCAATTTTCCTAAGTTCAAGAGATATAGTGAAAAGGGTACTTCATATATACTTTACATACTTATGAACTAAATTTGAAGGCCTTTCAAACTCTAATTTTTCTCCATGTCAGATAATTTTTCCCTGGGAAGTTCCACAATCATTAAATCCCTTGCTATTCAGCCTCTAAGCAACTGTGCGTATACTTGTCTGGATACATACCAACCAAACCTTTCCAAGACAGCCTTGTTCAATGGCCATATGAGAAACAGTGGTGATCAAGAGGTTTACACTTAAGTTTATAGCCACAGTTCCACCTCAGGGCACAAATTTATTGATATGCAAATAAGATCCAGTACTGAAAATACTACAGTATGAAGTTTTCAAAGAGAGAGAGACCATACCAGAAGGTATCACAAAGAAAACAGACTTATAAAGAACCCAAGTGAATAATAACTGCCGGGTTAAACTACATAGAAAAAAAATGAACTGATAATTAAAAATCAGTAGAAACTTCCTAACATATTTTAATCCATTCCTAACCTCCTCGGGCTTGTTCTTCATTTGGGTCAAGAGAGTGTCTGAACAGAGAAAACAGAAAAAACTTACAGAAGGTGAGACTGCAAATATACAAAAAACTAAAATCTAAGAGAGAAAACTATCTGTCAGATGGTAATGAACTTCATATAATATTAGCAACCAAAATGAAAAGTCATGAGTAGGTTGTGTTGTTTAAGAATTGTGCACTGATTACAAGAAAGCTATCACTCTTAAAAATCATTAATTTTTCATGATTGATCTTATATATTTTCAATAGAGACAAATTTCATGCCAGGAAAATGTGTTTATTTTCTGAAATCAGCCAGAAGTTAGCAAATCCAAGTGGTGTGACTAAAGTAGGTGGCAAAGCTGGTTAATGCCCTTTTTTATTTGTTTAATGGTCAAATGATTTTTTTTT
>NW_003852527.1:4735258-4768932 GCF_000181295.1 Otolemur garnettii | reverse complement strand
GTGGTCCCACCCACAATATAGTGTCCCCTTCTCTCAGCACCCACCCTCACTAGCATCTGCAGCTTTGGGACTTTGTGATGTGGGCTTTTCTCACTGGGGTTAGGTGATATCTCAGGGTGGTTTTGATTTGCATTTCTCTGATGCTTAGGGAAGATGAACACTTGTGCATGTGTTTGTAGTCATTCTTCTGTCTTCTTGGGAGAAGTTGCTATTCCAAGTTGTGTGACTAAAGTAGGTGACAAAGTTGATTAATGCCCTTTGTTAAATTAAAAGGGGAACATTCAAATTGGCTTTGAAATGAACAATAATACCTATGGAATAAAATCAAATCCATGTGTCAGCTGATAAATTAATACATGCCACATACATACATACTTCCTTAAAGTGAAGGAGAAGAGATAGTTCTTCTTTGTGGTGGAATGTAAATTAATAGCTGCAAAAGAAGAATTAGAAAATAACCATTTTCAACATCATTGTAGTCATTGATTTAGGCAAGAAGGATCAGAGAATGCCCCACAGATTATTTATTAGTTACAAAGAGAAAAGTGGTAACTTTACAGAGGATAAACAGTAGATACCACCTTCACTGAGTGATGGAAGCTGAAATCATCATTAACGGAACTAGTTGAATCTCAAACCACCTGCTTCACAGCACAGAGGAAGACAGTGTTTGTTTGGTGTTCTTGGTAAAAACACACAATCTATTTTCTAATCATGGGATAAATGAGAAATTTTCTACCAAGTGACCTGTACCTTTTTCAAATGTCACGATATCAATGACAAAGAATGACTAGAAGAAGAAACAGTCCCAGATTAAAAAAACACAATAACTAAATGAAATATCTGATCCTAAAATGGATTCTGGGCTGAGAAAAAGATAACTCTAAAGACATCATTGGGACAATGAATAAAATTTTAATATGGACCACAGACATTAGATAATAGCAATGTATTAATGTGACATTTCCTTATATTATAATTGCATTGTGAGTACATAGGCAAATATCCTTGTTTCTGGGAAACACATACTGATATCTTTAGGAAAAATAGGCATTATCACTGAAATGTACTGTCAAGTATTTTAGAAAAAATACAAATATATATTTGGAAAGAGTAAGAGGAAAATATACAGTAAATGATCAAACTATAAGTAATCAGTGTATCTGGGTAAGAGTACCTATCACAGAAATTCTTGCCATTTTTTTGTAAGTTAGAAATAATACAAAAGTAACAAGTGAGAAATAAAACAGAATACTATAATTAGATTTTCTTAGGAGACCACAGGAAACTTACAAAAATATTCTTTAAATGATTTGAAACCATGGAAGCATAGCAGGAATCATACAAATCTATGCTGGATAACCTCTAGCAAGGAGCGGATATTAAATAGCACACCTCTGGGTTGAGAGCAGCTAAGGCACAGTCTGGCTCCACCTTCCCAACAGAGAGTGGTGCCCTCTCTGGTGGCCACCGAGTACTGCGGTACTCTACTTAGTTCACATCCTAGCCATGTGGTTTGAAGCACTCAGGTCCTTATTTGTACAGCTAGTTAAAGACATGTGTGTGTATTTGGGAAATAACCATTTATACTATTGGTTAATATAAAATGATTCTTTATCTAGTGTTCACATTAAGGCCCCCTTTCAAATAGAGCTGTAGACAGTTACTATATATATATATAGTATGTATAGTATGAAGTTGTGTGTGTGTGTATATATATATAATATACATACATACACAACTTTTGAGGATTATAACAATTCAATAAAATGAGAGACCCCACAAAACAATTACAGATTTCAATCAGACAGCATATATGAATATATGGATGAAAATACAATCAGAATAATAGTACTTGACTGAATTTTTCAGATAATGAAATTTTTTTATGTAGTAGAACTTTCTTTTAGCAAATGACTAGAGTCCCTAAATGTTTTCTTCGTGTCTTACTTTTCTTGTCTGAAAATATAACTCAATTTTCAAACTGCAATCTCCACTAGTAGTTTTAAATAGCCAAACAAAGGAAAGTGATTTAACTGAGTCTCAAACTATTTTTCTGCTAACAAGGGTAATAATACTAGTATCTATGGCATAGAATTGTAATTACTTAAATGTCAAATGCTTATTAAAGGACATAGCATAGTGGTTGGCACATAATCAGAATTCAAACAAGGAACACAGGGCACAGTACTTTTGCCTAGCTAGACATGTATTTGGTAATCATGAAGGTCGTTTCTATTCATTAAATTGATACATAATAGTTGTATATGTTTATGGGATATGTGAGGTTTTTTTTTTTCCCCCAGTTTTTGGCCCAGGGCTGGGTTTGAACCCACCACCTCCGGTATATGGAGCCAGCATCCTACTCCTTTGAGCCACAGGCGCCACCCAATATATGAGGTTTTTGATCTATGAATACAATGTATAATGATCAAATCAGGATAAGTGGTGATATACATCACCTCAAACATTTCTCATTTCTGTGTGTTGAGAACATTCCTAATCTATTCCTCTAGCTATTATGAAATATAATATAAATTCATGTTAACTACATTTGTCCTACTTTGCTATGAAACACTAGAACTCAATCTGTCTACCCATATTTTTATACCTATTAACCAACCTCCCTTTATTCTCCCTTCCTAACCTCTGTTAACCAGCACTCTGCTCTCTAGCTCCATGATAGAAGCTCAAATTTTTAAGCTCTCACATATGATGGAGAACATGAGATATTTGTCTTTCTGTGCCCGGCTTATTTTACTCAGCATAACGTCTTCCAGTTCCATCCACAGTGCTGCAAATTTCTTATTGAGCTTTTCTTCATTCTTTCAAAGTGACCTAGGTAAATCACCGTTCCTTTACATGTCAATATATGCATTGAAAACCTTTTCAAAATAGTTTTAAAAATAATCATTCAGTTCTTATGCTCAGCTTTAATGCCAGATCATTCCTAGGAGCAGCTGGATGCTGGCACAGAAAAGCACATTGTTTCTCCTACGTGTGCTGTTTCTATTTATAGTGGCCACAAAATGCAGGAGTGTAGACCACAGTACAGGAGCCGTCTTCTGGGGACTATCTGCATGTATTCCTCACCACAGGAAACGCTTTTTGTCATATCCTGGGATCAAAAACCACCTTTTTATTCTGTTTGGGTTTTTGTGATTATTTTTATTGAAAGTCCAAAAAATATCTGATCTGTCTCCAGGACCCTTTTCAACACACACACACACACACACACACACACACACATCTACCTTTGAAGACAAATGAAATCACTCAATTGCCTTTTTGGAGAAGTTAAAATAAGAAAAATATTTTCTGACTTGTGAGACCTAGCACTTTCCTATTCTTAGAAGTGGCAAGTTAATAGGTGAAGCTATCAAAAAGAGCTATCTCTGTTTGACATCCTCTGTGTTTGGGGATAGAGGATAATCCCTAGAAATCTGATATCATTTCAGATTGACTTCCCTCTCAGTGGTCCTTTGTGTATGTTGTTATTAACTTCTTAGAAAGCTACAGAAAAAGCATATGTAACAGGACAAAACACTCTCCCGTGAGGGCTTTAAACAGATCTTACACAAGAAAGTGCCAAGAATAATAATACATCTTTTGAGATTCACAAATCTTACTTATCTGTGAAGGCAAAAGAGGAAATCCAGAGAACAGACCCTCAGGGACCCACTCTCTCACTGTGCTGTTTCTCTCCTTCTCCTCCCCTCTGAAGTCTCATTTTTCACATGTGTAAACATCCACAGCTCCCTCCCAGTTCTCTCACTCCCAGACAACCTGCTGCAAAGAGTGGTCCGTGCCCGGGGCGCAGTTGCTTCCTCACGTTTGGCAGCACTTCTGCTCACCCACCAAGGTTGCCATCGCCCCCTTGGTTGCTGAAGCCAATGACAGGTCTACACCCTCGCCATGTCTGGACGTGCTGAAACACTACTTGAAATTGTTACTTGTCAATGCTACTCGTTGGTTCTTCTCCTAAATCTCTAATTTCTCATTCTTAATTTCCTTGGAAGCCTCCCTTTCCCTTAAATATCAGTACCCCTGCCTTCTTCCTCTCTCTTCTCTGTGTACTCTCCTTAGACATAGAACTAATTCATTCTCTCACTTTAAATTCTACCTGGGTCCCTATGATTCCTGCCTGGAGCCCAGCTTCCATGCTGTAAATCTTCTCTATTGGCCAAATCCACCTGGATAGCCAGTACCTCAAACTCCACTTTCCAGAATAGAGATTAATATCCTCTCACTCCCCGTCTGCACCTGTTCCTGTGCGCCCTCTCTGTGAGCGAAGCAGCCTAGTAATTCGAATAGCTCAGTGTATTCAGGACTTGTTCTGCACCGGGTAGTTTGCTGCATTTTTCAAATGTGCTCTGGCATGCAATGTTCACCGCCACTCTGAAAAGGAGGGGGATTACTGCTATTCCCATTTCACAAATGAGGAAAGGACGCACAGTGTGATGACAGAACCTTGCCGAAGATGCACATAGAGAGGCAGACGGAGTCTGAGGGACTCCAGAGACTTGGTTTTGCACTGTCTCTCTCCCCTCTCCAGCTCTCTTCCTCTGGTTGGCGTCATAGTTCTGTGAGTTCTAGCTCTATATATTTGTTTCTTAACCTGGTCTTCTTTGCAATCACCTTGATTTGATCTTCGTTATCTGTCACTTAATTACTCTAAAGCCTCTTTTTTTATTATCTAGTAAAGTTACCAATTCTTGGCTCTGCGCCTGTGGCTCAAGCGGCTAAGGCGCCAGCCACATACACCTAAGGTGGCGGGTTCGAATCCAGCCCGGGCCCACCAAACAACAATGATGGCTGCAACCAAAAAATGGCCAGGCGCTGTGACAGGCGCCTGTAGTCCCAGCTACTTGGGAGGCTGAGGCAGGAGACTCGCTTGAGCCCAGGAGTTGGAGGTTGCTGGTGGGCGTGATGCCATGGCACTCTACCCAGGGCGATAGCTTGAGGCTCCGTCTCAAAAAAAAAAAAAAGTTACCAATTCTTGCTTCTTCAGATGTATTCTCCAATTTACTGTGGGAGTTATTTCCAAACTACCCATCTGCCCTCATTAAACCACAGACACACACACACACACCCCATTCTGGCAGATAAGGGCCTTCAAGATTCCTGTCTATTTACCCAGGAATCTTGGGTAAATAGAATCATCTTTCGTATCTTTTTTTTTACATTTAAAAATGTTTTAATCATACCAAAACATGAACCTGGTTTAAAAAATCTGTTAGACTGAACCATATGACATCACTGGTGTTCAACTAATTTCAGCCTACAAAAGCAGCAATTTCGCATACAGCTTATCGTTGCTGAAGCTTCTAGTGGAAAGCAGTAGCTGCTTTCTTTGTCCCTACTTGGCACCAAGTGGGGTCTCCAGAGATAACCACTGTTTATCATTTTGGTTGGTTCCTCTATATGTGACCTCGGGGTTTCTCATAATATGCAGAAATGGTTTAGATTTGGCCCTGACAAACTCAAATCCATGCCTTAGGTAAGAGAAAGAGGGCTTTTGTTTTCTCTTAAACATAAAAGATTTATAGTATGAGAAGCCAGACTCCTCCCAGTTCATGGTACACTGTTACTAGAGGGTGGCCCATGTCCTCAAGGTCGGAAATAAAATCCATGGTTTACACAACAAAAAAGCCAAAGAGAAAAAACCAAAGAAGGGCAAAGGGCACACGAGCCTGCTGCCCCGTAAGAGAGGTTCTGAATGAAATGTGTGAGAGATTCACTTGAAATGTGTGCATTTATCCCATTGGCCAAAACTTCACGCCAGCCTCACGGTGAGCAAGTGCTGTTTGCACTGGCCAGCCCTGGGCCCAGGCCACCTGGTGGACAAAGGGAGACAGCTACTGAGTGACCACTAGAAGTCTCTACTATATATGTTTATATTTCTTTGTCTAGATTTATTGATGCTTCAGACATACATTTTTTATTGATTTCCATGGATGACACACATGTTAAACTCCCACTTCAGCTCATTTGTTCTTTGAATATAGTTAAAAGCTACTTTTAATGGACTTGATATATTAATATGAATGAGGAAATGTAATTTATGACAAAGAAAAAGTTATCAAGGCATTACTTCCTTTTGTGGAGAATTTTTAATATTGTGTCAATAAAGAAACCATTTTTGCATCTACAATTTCCTTGTTAGTACTTTCAATACTGCCCTTCAGCTCTAAGCGGCCATCTAGGATTCCATACGTTCCATCAGGGCCACTCTCTACCTGGACCTCTCCATCCTGGGGGCCTTCATTCTCCTGCTCTTGGACATACCCTCCTGGACAGCTGGATACTGCTCTTTGCTACTCTCCTTTGTTGGAGACATGGTTTTCTCGAGTCCATATTTCCTCTTTAATGATTTATTCCCTATTTGGTTGGAACTCATCTTCCACTCGTTACTTAGGAACAGTGATACGGAGGGTAAACCTGAGAGGCCTCGTCCTCTCTTACTCTTCGTTGGTAGTTTGAGGATAAAGTGCATCGTTAAGATACATAGAGCTCGAAGACAAATAATATAATAGACAGATACAGAAGGAAACAGATAGATGATGGGTAGACAGGCAGATACGCTTTCCTTCAGAGTTTTAAAACCGTCTTCTACTGTTTCATTCCTGATTCCTAGACTTACTTTCCCATGTCTGATGTTACTCTGACCTCTAGTCTTTCACATGTGGCCTTGTCTAACATTCAGAAGGTATTAATACCTGGGTTCCAAGATTGTCTTTATGTTTGTCTGCTAAAATTTTACCACGAACCACCCGAGTGTGGGTCACTTTCATTTTTGGTGCTGGCCACTTGGTAAGGCCTCTATTTCTGGATATTTATACACTTCACCTCTAAAATATCTTATTACATTCCAACGCATCATTTACTTCCTTCTACTTTCACTTTTCGTTTTTTCTTTCCTTCTGAATTTAGTCAGCTGTGGGATTTCTGAGATTTATCTTCTATATACTTCTGCTAATATTTTCCACCTCTGTTTTTATTGTATTTGGGAAAATTTTCTGGACTTTATATTCCAAACCTTATTTTTAAATCTAGCTATAAAAATATTAGCTTACATGACCTCTATCCTGCTTGCTGATTTTTTAAGTAGTTCTCAATAGTTAAGCAAGTTCTCACTAATCCTGCAGGATTAACTGGAGCAGTAAAATTTTTATTTTCAAAGGGTTAACTCTATTTTATCCATTACTTTTTTCCTCTGGGTACTTCTCTGTGTGCTGATTTTGCTTCTCTTTTGTAGTTAGGGAGCTTCACTGCTTTGCCTAAAGATCTTTAATTGATACCACATATTAAAAGTGAAAACCAAGCAGCTGTCTATGTGTGGATGGGGTCTGTCGAGTGGCATGCTTTACTTCGTGGTGACTGGGTGGAGCTGTGTTTTCACTGGGGCATTCCCAAACATCAATACGGAAAGGACTTTTCCCTGAAGCCATTCTATATTCCACAGAACTCTCCAATCTCCTGCCTGGAATATGTACAATGAACCCTGGACCAGGTAAGGGACTAGGGATCCGCCATCCTTGAATGCAGCTTTTCAATCACTAGCCCTCTATTTGCCCTTCATCTCAGGGATTTCCTGTTCAATTCTTTTTTTTAAGACAGAGTCTCAAGCTGTCACCCTGGATTGAGTGCTGTGGCATCACAGCTCACAGCAACCTCAAACTCTTGGGCTTAAGTGATTCTCTTGCCTCAGTCTTCCAAGTAGCTGGGAGCATAGGCACCCACCACAATGGCTATTTTTTGACTGCAGCTATCATTGTTGATGGCGGGCCCGGGCTGGATTTGAACCCACCAGCTCCAGTATATGTGGCTCACGCCCTAGCCACCTGAGCTACAGGCGCCAAGCCATTCATTTCCTGTTCAATTCTTACAGAGAAATAATCCACACTCCCTTGTCCAAAGGCTACACATCCAGTTATTAATTCAATGTACTCAGGGACAGAAATAGGAGTTGAGATTCCTATTCCACATACAGACATCTAATCCATTCCTTTGTGTGTACCATTTTCTGTTCTTCATTTTATTTTTATATTCTGAAATACATTCCATCCTGACCCTTTGTGATTTTTGAGGGAGGCAAAATAGCTCCTTATCTCTGCTCTGGTAAGTAGGCAATCTTTTTCCTATCCCATACTGATACTTTAATCATCACCAGTTTAGCTGTGACACCTCTTGAAATAGAAATACTCTTGTACTTTTGGTTATTGGGTTACACAATTCCCATATGCCCTCTTGCCACCACAGCCTCTCCCTGGGCACTTCCTCTCCCACATGTGTGTGCACACACATGCGCACACACACAACACACTCCTCTTCACAGAAAACAGGATCACTGGAGCATTTCATTAAGAGACTATTTACAGAGGTATGAAGAGGGTTAAAGGAAACCAAGAAGGGATGGCACAAGACTCCAGAATCATCAAGTTTGGAAAGCTGTTACCTTCTCTAGGCCGTAAGAGCTAAGAAAATGAACTGCTTTCGCAACCAAAAGAGCAATAGCTATAGAGGAGGACCAGCCTACAGAGCAGTGGTCTTAGGAAGAAGTCAGCAGACACTGCTAGGCTTGGACTCGGCAGGGAGGAAGCAACAGAATAACGATCCAGACAACTCCCGATATTTCCCTTTGGCTGAACCAACAGGAAGTTAAAGAGCAAGGGAGTCTGCTCAGCCCTAAATCTTGAGCCTCTGGAGAGGCCAGTGGGTGACAAGGCCGGTGCTGCACACGCCTGGCTCAGTGAAGCGTTCCCAGGAATACGCTCCAGAGAGGCCAGTGGGTGACAAGGACGGCGCTGCACATGCCTGACTCAGTGAAGCGTTCCCAGGAATACGCTCCATAGAGTCCAGTGGGTGACAAGGACAGCGCTGCACATACCTGGCTCAGTGAAGCGTTCCCAGGATAGGATCCATAGAGGCCAGTGGGTGACAAGGACAGCGCTGCACACGTCTGGCTCAGTGAAGTGTTCCCAGGATAGGATCCATAGAGGCCAGTGGGTGACAAGGACAGCGCTGCACATACCTGGCTCAGTGAAGCGTTCCCAGGAATACGCTCCATAGAGGCCAGTGGGTGACAAGGCCAGCGCTGCACACGTCTGGCTCAGTGAAGCGTTCCCAGGATAGGATCCATAGAGGCTAGTGGGTGACAAGGACAGCACTGCACAGACCTGGCTCAGGGAAGTGTTCCCAGGAATACGCTCCTGCATGACAGCTGGCATCATGCTTATTCTTAAATATCATCCCTGCTCCTATTAACTTCTTAAATTCACAAACTGTAACAAACTTTCATCCCCTACTAACCCCTCTCACCCTCTGCTCTGCGGGTTTATACTTCCTCTGTGTGGGACTCAGAGACAGGGGACTATTTAACTCCATTTTAATGGAGTCTCAGGAGAAAGGACCAATAAATGTGTGTGGACAATCTGGCATCCTAACCAATCAAAACACTACTATTTTCCTTAATCTGACTTCCTGAATATTTAATACCTCTACCATGCTGAAGTGACATCCGTAGCTGATGTGCGCCACATACAGACACACTTAAATATCAGTAGGATTTTGCAGAAAGATCAGAGCACAGACTTTTGGCATCAACCCGCTCAAACCCAGAGCCAGAGGTGCAGGTGCACCCAAGAGCAAGTGGCGTCCCCAGAGAAAACCGGCCTTTCTCTGTTGTGGCTTCAGGAAGGGGGAACACCAGCACCCTCTCTGTGCTCAGCACACAGCTCCTTGTAGCCTGAGAGCAGAATTTCCTTTGCTAACAACTAAAGGTATATCCTAGGGATGGGGGAGTGTTTTGAAGGAGTTAATGTGGCATAACTTGATGTATATAAAATTTACCCACAGAGGTTTGCCAATTGTCTCCTAAGTAAGTACAAATCCTGGTGTCAATGGATCCCAAGGCCTTTCAGAGCAGTCTGGAATTCCACACCAGGAGGCACAGACTGAAAACGAGCTGAGGGTGTTTCAGTGGAGGCATTTGAGACACAATGCAAAAAGATAAATCTGTATCATTCAGGCCAAGGAATAGACCTCCTGCTAAAAGTCATTGACACAATGCAAGCCAACCCCAATGACAAACGAATTATCAGATGTGCTTAGAGTCCACAAAATCTCTATCTGATAGCTCTGATGTCATGTCAGTGGCCAGGTCTACTGTGAACAGTAACTTTTAGCAGGCATCTGGAGACGACGTGAAGCACGGGTGCCTTTCAGCATCACTGGGTACCATCCGTCACAAACCTGAAGCAAAGCGGCTTTGTACATATTCTGAAGGGTGATCATCTTTACCCAAGTCACACTGAGCCATTGAAAATTAGTAGACTTTTCTTTAAGCTCAGAATCTTCAAAAAGGTGAGATACTTCGTATGTTAAAGCTGTATATTTTGAGATTGATGACTTCAACATTTATCCAACTATTGAAAAGGAAACGGCCAGGCCAGGCTGGTGGCTTGCTTGTAATTCTAGCACTCTAGGAGGCCATCACAATGGGATGGCTTGACCTCAGGAGTTTGAGACCAGCCTGAGCAAGAATGAGACCTTGTCTCTACCAAAACTAGAAAAACTAGCTGGGTGTGGTGGGGGGTGCCTGTAGTCCCAGCTACTTGGGAGGCTGAGTCAGGACGATCACTTGAACCCAGGAGTTTGAGGTTGATATGAGCTAGGCTAACGCTGTGGCAACCTAGCCTGGAGCAACAGAATGAGATTCTTTCAAAAAAAAAAAGGAAATGGCCATCTGAAATGCCTCTGAATGTTGAAAGGGTGTGGCCAGTGTTTAGGAGGTTGTCTGACTACTCAGATTAAAGAGTTTTTTTTTTTTTTTCTCTGAAGGAAAAAGGAACTAGGTCAAAAACCCATCAGTATCCCATCAGTTATAACGCATCATTAAGAACAGCCTCCTTTGGGGATGATACTTTTAGTAAAGTAACACTATTTGGGGGGGGGATAAAGAAGAACATTAGAACAGTAAAGATATGTGAAAATTTTAAGATAAGGAGATTGAAAGTTTTTGAACAGGCTCAGCACTTGTAGCTCAGCGGCTAGGGCACCAGCCACATACACCGGAGCTGGCAGGTTCAAGCCCAGCCAGGGCCTGCCAAACAACAATAACAACTGCAGCCAAAAAATAGCCGGGTGTCATGGTGGGCACTTGTAGTCCCAGCTACTTGGAAGGCTAAGGCAAGAACATAGCTTAAGCCAAAGAGTTTGAGGTTGCTGTGAGCTGTAATGCCACAGCACTCTACCCAGAGCAACATAGTGAGACTCAAAAAAAAGAAAAGAAAAGTTTTTGTACACTTAGAAAAAGGCTTGCATTTCAAATCTTGTATGAACAAGATAAGCGGATTTCAAATATCATATAAACCATATTATATCAATATATAAATATTATCAAATATACAAGTGTATAATATGGCTATAGTCACTTAAAATATTTATTTTATATAGTGCTATAAACATTATAAATCAGCATTGTGTGCTAAAAAAATTCAACAAAATTCCTTCAGTATACTATAAGGGAAAAATAAAAGGAAATTATATATAATAAATGAGACTAAATCCTTGAAGGAGACAAAACTTGAATTAGTCAGATGTTTGCAACCATGATGAATTGCATTGAATGTAGTTGTTCCCTATGCACAGTTGGAAGTATACTGTGTAAAACACTCAAATATTGTACCTCAAATAGGTTTTCCATCAGTGACTTGACTTTCCAAAATGATAAACAACTCTTGGTAAGTTCTAAACAAAGCAAAAGTAATCTTATTGTGGTTGACACAGCATTTGCATTCTTCAAAAAGTCAGCATACATGAGTAAAATGATGTTTGGCTCTGGACTCTGGTAACTACAAAAACAAATCCTAGCCCCACATTTTAACCTCTTTTTTTACTTTTTTATTTCAGGTTAATATGAGGGTACAAATGATAAGGTTACATTTTTTTGTATTTGTTAGGTAAGTAAAGTTCAAGTTGTAGTTGAGCCCTTCACCCAGGGGTGTGCTGTACACCCTATACTGCAGAATCTATTCCAAAACATAGAGAAGGAAGGAACTCTCCTCCAACATATTCTACAAAACAAATATTACCCTCATACCAAAACCAGGAAAGGACTCAACAAAAAAGAAAATCTACAGAGCAATATCATTAATGAATATCGATACAAAAATATTCAATAAAATCCTAGCAAACAGATTATAGTACACATTAAAAAATTATACATCATGATCAGGTGACTTTATCGCAGGGATGTAAGGTTGGTTCAACATACATAAATCCATAAACATAATTCACCACATAAATAGAAGCAAAAACAAAGACCATATGATCCCCTCATTAGATGTAGAAAAAGCATTCAACAAAAATTAGCATCCCTTTCTGATAAGAATACTTTTAAAAATAGGCATAGATGGGACATTTCTTAAATTGATAGAGGCTATCTACAACAAACTAATGGCCAATATCGTACTGAATGGAGTAAAACTAAAAGCATTTCCACTTAGAACTGGAACCAGACAAGGACGTCCACTGCCACCATTGCTGTTCAACATAGTACTGGAAGTTCCAGCCAATGCAATCAGGCAAGAGAAAGATATCAAGGGTATTCAGATGAGAACAGAAGAAGTCAGACTCTCACTTTTTGCTGATGATATGACCTGGTTCTTAGAAAACCACAGGGACTCAAGCACAAGGCTCCTGGAAGTTATCAAGGGTTACAATAATGTCTCAGGATACAAAATCAATGTTCACAAATCAGCAACCTTTATTTACACCCATAATAGTCAAGCTGAAAATCAAATCAAAAACACAATACCCTTCACAGTAGCTTCAAAGAAAATGAAATATCTGGGAATATGCCTAACAAAGGACATGAAGGATCTCCACAAGAGAATTGTGAAACCCTGAGAAAAGAAATAACAGAAGACATTAAGGAATGGAAGAACATTCCATGCTCACAGCTGGGAAGAATCAACATTGTTAAAATGTCTACACTACCCAAAGCAATCTACAGATTTAATGCAATCCCCATCAAAGGACCAATGTCATACTTTAAAGAACTTGAAAAAATAGTACTTCATTTCATATGGAATCTGAAAAAAAATAGCCAATGCAATTTTTAGAAATAAAAACAAATCTGGAGGCATCACATTACTAGGCTTCAGGTTATACTATGAGTCTATAGCAATCAAAACAGCATAATAGGTACTGGCACAAAAATAGGGTTATAAATCCATGGAATAGAATAGAGAACATAGAGATGAACCCAGCCATGACATCTGATTTTCAATAAACCAAACAAGAGCATGTACTGGGGAAAAGAATCCCTATTTAAGAAATGGCGCTGAGAGAACTGGTTAGCCACATATAGAAGACTGAAAGTGGACCCCCACCTTTCATCACTTACAAAAATTGACTCTCTCTAGATAAATGATTTAAATTTAAAACATGAAATAATAAAAATTCTAGAACAGTGGTTCTCAAGCTTCCTACCATGTTTCCCCCAAAATAAGACCTATCCCAAAAATAAGCCCTAGCAGGATTTCTGTGCATTTGTTAAATATAAGCCCTACCCCCAATACTAAGACCTAGTGATGGGCGTGGCTATGCAGTATATCTATGCATTTCGGCACGGAGAGGAAGACATCCCCTGAAAATAAGCCCTAGTGTGTCTTCTTGAGAAAAAATAAATATAAGACAGAGTCTTGGCTCGGCGCCTGTGGCTCAAGTGGCAAAGGCACCAGCCACATACACCTAAGGTGGCGGGTTTGAATCCAGCCCAGGCCGCCAAACAACAATGACAGCTGCAACCCAAAAAAAAAAAAAAATAGCTGGGTGCTGTGGCGGGCGCCTATGGTCCCAGCTACTTGGGAGGCTGAGGCAGGAGACTTGCTTGAGCCCAGGAGTTGGAGGTTGCTGTGAGCTGTGATGCCACAGCACTCTACCTGGGGGGATAGTTTGAGGCTCTGTCTCAAAAAAAAAAGAAAAGACAGTGTCATATTTTCGGGGAAACATGGTAATGCCATGACCCTTTAATACAGTTCCTCATGTTGTGGTGACCCCCACATATGAGGAGCAGTGTCTCAGTTCCTAAGACCGTCAGAAATATGCGTTTTCTGAGGGTCTTAGGTGACTCCTGTGAAAGGGAAAAAGGTCATTCAACCCCCAGAGGGTTGTGACCCACAGGTTGAGAACCACTGTTCTAGAAGAAAGTATGGCAAAACCTCTTAACTTCTTTGAAATTAGGAAATTCATCTTATAGGCAATGGCTTCTTACAGCCTCTCCAACCAGAAGGCAGTCAAGGTGCACAAACTTGATGAGCTTTTCATATTATCATCACTTCAGCTGAGTTATCTGCTTTAGGTATTACGTGTTGAGCTTAATTGTCCAATAAAATGTTGTTTAAAGAGATTATACCATGATGCAGCATTGAAACAAACAGTTATTCACAGGCATAGAGCAGGAGGGAGAACATCATTTCATCTCCTGACCACCAAAAAAATACCCAATAATTTGCAGAACACCCCTGGGTAAGGGAGTGGGGGCTGGGCATTACTATCCTCCAGCTTATCCCAGGAACTAGTTCCAAACATGTGTTCAACAAGTGCTTTCCAAAGGATGGATTGATCAGTGACTAAAATGTCCCAATAGGTTAAATACTGCTTGCTCAGCCATTGACTTTCCTCGAGGATAGATTAATTGATTATGCCCAGTGTGGGCTTCAGTTCTCTGACATAGAATTTTTGCCCTCCACTTAATAGTGCATTATTTTAGCAACAGAGATCAAACTATAATTCATTTCGTTTTTTGCTCACACTCTTGTTGGATAAATACTTATTAACAATTCCCCATGAACCTAACATTGTACTAAGTACTGTAAAAAACAGTGTAAAACCAAGTATATATAGATTGTGCCCTTACTTAGCTCAGAATGTCATAGGCAGAAAGTTTTAAAAGCAAGAATGATAAGTACTCTGAAGGCAAGGGGGGAGTAGAAATAAGATTCATCTTGGTTTTAGTCATACTAATTCGTCCCATAAATGATAAATACATTCTTATTTGGAACGCAGATACTGCAACTTCAATATCTCTAGAGGCTGTTATAAAAATCCCATTTCTGTGAGATTCTTTTGGCTGCGTGAAGAAAATGATGAGCAGAATGAACGTGCATATGCTTTTTTTACTCTACATTTGTAAGAATGAGCGATACTTTAAATGACAAATACAAATTAGGATTCCTATCCCAAGTTTTTATCCCCCATTTATCTTCTCAAGAATTCTACAATTTCAATCTCAAATGAATCCACTAGAAAGGCTTGGCCTTGAATGGTTGTTCAGCAAAACAGGTCCTGAATGCTGTTCAAACTGAACACAGACAGTTTCTACACGGGGTCCATTCTTTCAAGTGTCATAGAAAGTGAAAGAATATTCCAAATTTTTCATTTCCTCAATTTAATAAACAAATTGGTGATATAATCTCTAATTGACATTTTTATTATTAGAGGTAATTAAATGTACTTTTTGAAAAGCATATTACTAATGTTATTGAATTGCAAAAAGAAACTGTTTTTTAGATTATAATTACTTTTAAAAAATAAATTTTCTCTTTCTCCTCTTTCTTATACATACATACCATTGGGGCTAAAGAGATTACCCTAAAAGTCAACAAACTCTCATTTTCATGGTATTATATTTTCATCATTAATTTTTTTTTCAAAAATGGTAGAAAATAACATAATCAAAACTAAAATCCTGTGTCAAAAGATAAGATTCCTTATCCCTCTGACATGTCTACCTCTTTAAATAAACAGCACATTTTTAAGGCATGAACTTTAAGAAATAAATTTCTAATTTCTCTAATGTACTTGGAAATATTCTTCTACTCTGAAATAACTGGATTATTCATTTAGTTTAGAGACAGAGTCTCACTATGTCACCTAGGCTGAAGTACAGTGCCACATTCAGAACTCACTGCAACCTCCAAGTAGCTGGGACTCTATGTATGCACCTCCATGCACAGATAACAGATACCTTTTATGTCTTTTTTTTTCTTTTTTTTTGCTATGTTACTCAGGCTGACCTCAGTTGATCTTTCTACCTGGGCCTCCCAAAGTGTTTAGATTACAGGCATGAGCTGCTGCACCTAGCTTAGATAATTTAACATAGTGGATTAAATATTCCATCCTCCAATCACTAGACTATTTCTGTTCCCCTAATTTCTGATTCATTTCTGACCCACTGATATCATTTTATGTTGACTTTTAAGCATTATGTTTGACCTTTTCCCTTCATATCTTCTTTCTTTTTCTCACTTTCATCCCACCTCCCCCCACACCAAATCTTTTGTTCCACACATCTGAGTCCTAAAGATGAGAAGTTCACTGCTTGTCAAGGTGTTAACAAGATCTTCTAAAATAAACCCAGTGGGCAGCATTTACAGATGAACAGCAGTGAATACGGGTGTGAAAACAGTCAAGGTTGCAACCTTAGAAAATCGTAGGTACTACAGTTAAATCTTAAACCTAAAAATAAACAAATTTAGTACTTTACTGTTTTTATCTTTTAATGAGCTAAATATACTTTGATTCTGCTATAGTGATATGACATTTCTCATACATTTAAAAAGTGACAGATTAAAAAATCCCTACACACAATAACCTTGCCCATTACCATAAAACAAACACTTGTGCATCTGTATTCTCAGAATTTAAAGCTTATGACAAGGGTTGTCTAAAAAAATGATTTTGTTCATCCCCTTACCACTTTCCTGATAAAGCAGGTAAGTGAAAATGCGATTCTGACTGCATTATTCTCAAAGATACCTCTTCTAGTCCCAGCGTGAAGTCGTTCCTATGAGGTCCTGTTACAGGTGTGGAGTTATGAAGGCTGTGGGCTAACTGCAATGCTCGATCCAGACTTGCCAAAGATAAGATAGACTAGAAAAGCAAAACGTATTTTCCATCTCTGAAATTTCATAAATTTGTGATCTACATAATTAAAGGTAAAATTTTTATACATAGGGCAGTGCCTGTGGCTCAAGGAGTAGGCTGCCAGCCCCATATACCAGGGATGGTGAGTTCAAAGCCAGCCCTGGCCAAAAACTGCAAAAAAAAATTTTTTTTATACATAGAAAAATGATTACAAAACTTTGTGGTTAAATCAGAAATTTCTTTTACCCCTTTTCAGACAAATGTCAACGTTCTTATAATAAATCACAAAGCAATCTATGATTTTTTTTTATCAGTTAGAATTGGATACTTCTTTTACTTTCAAGCTAGTAGTTATCTGTGCCAGCTACAAGTTCGCCTCAAGCCTACGTTTTATTACCTCTCAAAGCCAAACCACCTGTCTTTTTCTTACTTTGTCTTGCAGAATCTGAACTCTGCAAACCACTTTTCTTCTTTGCCTCCTGATGATGTAAATTCTACCAACAGCAAGTATTAGAGGGAAAAGATAGAGTTAGAGGAGAAAGAGACTTACTTTCAGCAGTATCTGCCATGTAACTTCAAAAAATTAGAAATCTTAAGCTGGGTATGTTGACTCACACCTGTAATTCCGGCTACTTGGAAGGCTGAGGTTAGGAGACTGTTTGAACCCAGGAATCAGAGGTTACAGTGAGTTACGACCCTGCCACTGCATACCACCCTGTGCAACAGAGTGAGACCTTGTCTCTTTAAAAAAAAAATAAAGCACTCAAGTGCGCTCTGATAGAATCTATTGCACAGTGCAGTCAGTGTTGTTTGTCATCATTGCTACCTTACTGTCAGTCTCCTCACTGGACGCTGACAAGTATATTGTCTTCAACTCAGTGTTTTAGCTAACATTTCTGTAACCATCAGCATCTGACCAGGAAGCAAATACCACAACAGTAATTTGAATTGGAAAAATTTAACATAAATAATTGCTAACTAAAATCAAATTCAACACTGAATGTAAGGATTGCATAATTACAAAGGCAGTTGAATTTGAAGCCTTGCCCATCTTCTCATGTAAAATTTAGGGTACTATATGGAATGGGACCTGAAAACCGCGAATGAGAATATCTGATCTGACTTACACAAAGCTGAGAATTTTCAAATCCTAAATTCATCTTAGCTTTCCTTGTGTAAATAAGATAGCTTTCTTTTTAAAACCTATAATAACTTCACCTGAGACAGGTGCCTCACTAGAGAATGCCCACTATGCTCAAGGTGCACCCCAGTTTCCCCTTGGCCACAAGGACTGAAACTTGAATCAAATTTCCTTGCTTCCCAGGATGAAATATAAGAATTACCCCAAAAGAAGTGTATTTACAGTAAAAGAATTGCAAAATATTGCTAATGTATTTTGGTAGAATCCTGTGGGATATGCATGAGAGGGCCCAGAAGTCACTCCTTTTGCTAAGGCATTGAAAAGCACTTTAGTAAGAGGATCTTTAACTATATCTGCACTGGCTCTCATTTCTAGGCCAGGTATGACCTTTGGGATACTGTCATTGAGATGGGCCTTTTTTAACATCAAGAACTCCAAATGTCAGCACTTTACCACCAACAGCGTGATGGGCACCTAGAATATTTTGACCCGTAGAGACATTTGGTAATAGCTAATAACATCGTAATGTTCCTAGGACTAAAATACAAGGGTAAACTGGTAGACTGCTAAATTATTGCTTGATTTATAGGTAGAAAAAAAAAACAAAAACCTCTCCCAGTTTCTACAGCAAAAAGACTGGCTTGCATTGCCAGAGGAAGTCACTGCCCTTCACTCAGTTTCTGGATGTAAGTCACTTGATAGAACCTTTTGTTTAAAGGACAGGCCAGGGCTCCTTGAGAAAATATCTGCAGCACTGCTATAATGTGTTGTATATTTTCAACCAAATCCTTCCTCCGAAAGACCTTTAATAGGGTGATTGTACACTAGAGGAAAAGAAATACTGAGATTTTCAGAGATTAATAAACATGGACTCTGAACCTAGATTAATTCATAAAGACTCAAAATGTCACTCTGCTCTACCTGTCAAACTGAGGGTTTACAGTGGTAAAGAGACGGCACATGAGCCCACGTTTGACTTGTAATGGCCATTGCCACATACACCCATTCTGTGGTTATATCCCAGTTTCTTAACATATAATTGAAACAGACATACTTGGAAACCTCAGAATCCCCACGTAGTTTCTTTTCAGGTAAGAATAAAGGCCATTATCATAGAAAAGGCTACGTGAAGCCCTTCTATCAGGATAGGAAACTAAAGGAAATACCACATATCCAGGAAAATTACAGAGATTAATGCCATTTCCAAAAACTTTGAGAGATAAAAGGTGGTGATTCTTATCACATTCCTAAAAGTCACCTATTTGTAGATATCAGATGAATCTTAGAGAATGACTGAGAATTATTGCAAATTTAATCAGCCCATTAATAAACACTTCCAAGACAGCCGAAGCATCGGTGATCACTTACTACCATAATCTCTTTAACCTCTGAAATGTGTAGTTAGTGAATAAATTTGAATTATTATGATACATTTTTAGCATTTCTGTGTTATATGATAGGAGATTCTCCAGGAGATGCGGTCTGTCTGCCATATTGATAAACCAAATTTGTCAATTTTCTCTTCATAGAACCCAGAATTCCTCTTGGATTCATTTCTTTCTTACTCAGCTATGTTCTTTAGTAGGTCTTTTAAAAAGTATTGGGATTAGTAGAGCCTCTCAATCTTTCTCTGAAAAATATTTTCGTTATAGCTTCACTCTTAAAGTATAGTTTAGCTGGGTACAGAATTCTAATGAAGAGTTTTTCCTATTAGTATTTTATACATATCATTTCATTATATTCAAGTATGTATTTTGAATAAGAAATTTTTCTATCTAGTTGTTATTCTTCATTCACAAGTTTTCTTTCCTGTCTCATTGGATTTCAGATGTTTTCTTTGTCTTTGATACTCTCTAGTTTAATGATGGCTGAGGATTTTTCAAAACCAATCACAGACGTAAAACTAAAGATCCAGAAAACTCAGAGAACACTAAGTGTGATAAATACAAAAATACCTACCCTTAAGAACATCATATTCAAACTTCAGAAAACTGAACATAAAGAAAAGAATGTAAAGGAATCCAGAAGGGAAAATTACCTAATCTCTAAAGGAATAAGTATAAGAATTACAATAGCTTTTTATTCAGAGACTATGTAAATAAGAAAAGAGTGAAGGAATGAAACACCTATCATATTTAAAGAAAAAAATGACCAACATAGTATATTGAATTTAGCAAAATTACCCTTCACAAGTGAAGAAGAAGTAAAGACTTTTACAGACAAGCAAAACTAGAGATGTTTGTCAACATAGACCTTGCCTTGCCAGAGATGTTAATAGATCTTCAGAGAGAAAGAAATGATATAGGCCAAAGCTTGTATTGACATAAAGAAAAGTAGAATATCAGCTAGGAAATAAATGAATGATAAAATCAGCTAAGAAATAAATGAAAATTAAAATGCTTTTTATTCAGAATTGATCTAACAGATAAAAGTTTGCTGAATAGATCTAAGAGATAAAAGTTTGCTCAAAATAAAAATATTCTGGCCAGGTGTGATGGCTCACATATGTAATCCTAGCACTCTGGAAGGCCAAGGTGGAAGAATTCCTTAAGCTCAAACATTGCAGACCAGCCTGAACAAAGTGAGACCCCATCTCTATTAAAAATAGAAAAATTAGCCAGGCATGATAGCACACATTTATAGTTCAAGCTACTTGGAAGGGTAAGGCAGGAGGATTGCTTGAACCCAGGAGTTTAAAGTGGCTGTGATCTAGGCTGAGGCCACAATACTCTAGCCTGGATGACAGAACAAGACTCTATTGCAAAAAAAAAAAAAAAAATGATATTCAAGGATTATAGCTTCTGGATAAATGAAATGGATGACACCTATATTATAAGGAATAAGAGGGAGGTATGCACAACTCATAAAGCACTGTCATGTTATTAGAAAGTGGATTTGGATTTACCATAAATTTATAACTTATTTGCTAAGAGGAGAGAGAAAATGCTGCCAATAAAATGCTCAATTAAAATCATACTGAAGAGAACAAATGGAATATTAAAAACCAAACAGCAAAGGATGCTAATAGAAAACAGTTGCAAATATGCTAGATACTAAACCAACTACATAAATTACCACTTAAAGTATAAATGGACTAAATATACCAATTAAAAGACAAAGACGCTAAGGTAAATTTTTTAAAAAGATCCAACTATATTTTATCTATAAGAAACCCACTTTAAGTATGAAGACAGATTAAAAAACTAACAGATGAAGAAAGATATACCATCCTACAACCTAGTGAAAAGAAAGCTGGAGAAGTTATATTAATTTCAAACAAAACAAGCTAGAGAGAGACAGGAAAATTATTCAGGATAAAAAGGGACATCATAAAATGACAAAGAATCAATTCTTCAAGATCACACAGCATCCTTAATATACAGTAAGTATGGCTGAGAATTTTGTACCCAACCACAGAGCATAAAAATACATGAGGCAAAAGATAATAAAATTGAAGGGAGAAACACATGAATCTACTATTACAGTTGTATCTCAACATCTGTCTATCAGTAATTGATAAATATAGGAGGCAGAAAATCAGTGAAGTATAGTTGAACTAAATAAACAGCACCACCAATCAAGTGGATTTAATTAACATTTACAGAATACCTCGTACAACAGGATATAAATTCTCCTCAAACTCACATGGGATGTGAGACCACATTCTCAACCATAAAACACACTTTAATTAACTTAAAACACTAAAATTAAATCTACATATATTTACAAGAAGTATGCATCTCATGACATACATATTTCTAGTTTCAAGCATTTGCAAACAAGGACAAATAAGTATTTAAATGAGTAATTAGTTGTGCTGAATTTAAAGAGGGAAGGAAGTGAATTTTATATTTACATTTTGGAGCATATAGCTATATTTCAGAGAATAAAACTGTTTACAAATTAAATAGGGAATTTAATTTGGTAAGAAACAGTAGAGAATAGAGAAAATTTTTTATTTTTATGTTATAACCAATAATTGCCATTTATCACATAAAAAAATGTGAGAGGGACACCAAAAAGACTAGTTAGTACACAGCACAGCTTTTAAAATGAAAATCGGGTATTTTGTATTAAAACTCCCAACTAAAAGCCAGCCAAGTGGCTCACACCTGTAATCCTAGAACTCTAGGAGGCTGAGGAAGGTCGATCACTTGAGCTCAGGAGTTCAAGACCGCCCTGGGCAAGAGCAAGACCTCACCTCTACTAAAAATAGAAAAACTGGCTGAGCATTGTAGTGGCCCCCTGTAGTCCCAGCTATTTGGGAAGCTGAGGCAAGAGGATCTCTTGAGCCCAAGAGTTTGAGGTTTATGTGAGCTATGATGCCACAACACTCTACCCAGGGCAACAGAGTGAGACTGTCTCAAAAATAAAATAAAATTCCCAACCAAGCATTGTCAAATTGACCTTTGCATTTAGCATTTGCTTTTTGATCATACCATTTTGTGGTATTATGAATCTTGTAAAAATTGGCTTTATTTTTTCTACAACTTTAAAAGTACAGAAGGAATGCAAATAAGTGTTTCTTCCACAGTCATCATGGCACCTGAATTATCAAATTATCCACAATAATTTCACAAAATTCATATCCATCTTTAACCACGTGAAAGGCTTTCTATATAGGTTCCAAATATTTCCTGTGAAAATTTTTTATGACAACTTCTAATCTGAAAATGAAAGCTACTCCTCATCATTTTCAGCCCACAGCCAGACATCTTTCCAGGGGCAGCTCTCAAGATGTATCACATACACACAAAAAGAGTTTCATGTGTTATACAAGTTGTTTTTACAGAATGCTGAATCTGTTCCACATACTTTTCAGATTCAATGATTAAAAACCTCATGATATTAGAAATTTCTCACCTATGATACCTACATTTGTAAAGACTTACTTTCTATGTTTTCCATAATTGAATATTGTATCTTCTTTAACATTCATCATAAAATTCATAAATTCTACTAATATTCATGATTTTTTTCAGAAGAAAAAAAACTATTGAGTTTTGCGAGTCAACAATACATTAATGCTCTCTAGGGAGGGAAACGTGTATTTCTCCATCTTATGTTCTGCAAACCACAGTAGCTCTTGGTGGAGGTAAACCACAGACTCAAAGAGGCAGATAAGGGCGATAGACCACGGCTATCATCATGTAATTTTGTAGCATTCAAGTTCTAGTAAGATAGAGTCCTAGACTTCCCAAGACTTCAAGTATAAGCCTCTGTGGGAGGTAGACAGGTTGACTTCTCAGTGGAGCTGCTGCCTTAACCTTGGGGTTTCCAGGAGAAAACTGCAGGTGGCCGACCCCTGGAGGCTTATCAAAACCATGGAAGATGAAGATGAAAAGAGCCCGGAGGCACTGGGACACTGAGAGTCAACAGGTTGGTGAGAGTTAAGCTCTTTGAACTTCTGATATGTAGTCAGTTAGGAAACCAGGCTTACTTCCCCTGCAGGGATACTGCTAGTTTTTCCTTTTCTAAATATGGCATTTGCCAGCCCTCTGGTGTTGGGTGATGTTCTTTCTCGAAGGGAGAGAAGGACGGTTTGGCCGCGGGTGCAAGCTCACTCCTAGAATTGTATGAAAGCAAGAAAGGACTACATACTCTTAGATGGCATGTAGCAAAATGTCTTTATTTTCCACCACTCCCTTTTATTGGGAGCTAGTCACATACACCACATTGATCAATAATCCTAACATCCTCAATTGTTATCTTAAACTATAGAACAGAAAGAAAGTCCAGGAAAGTGAGATAACCATCATAAGATTAGCCGAAAGAAAGAAAGTCCAGGAAAGTGAGATAACCATCATAAGATTAGCCGAAAGAAAGAAAGTCTAGGAAAGTAAGACAACCATCTTAAGCTAGCCTCAGGCTGTTCCTCTCTGAAGACCTAAAAGAACTATACATTATCTGACTTCTATTGTTAAAGTTAAAGGTCGAAATAAACAGAAGAGTACAACCTTTTTCTTCTAGGTACTCAATTAAATTTCTGAGAAACAGGCTCCATGACTATTGGAGTGTCCAATCCCAAAATAGGGTGGGAAACCTGTGGCCTTCTGATTTCAATATTAGTCTTTATTAAGCACCAAAGCAGGCCAGAAAAGCTTCATCTTGCCCTGCTGTACCCCTTTTAATAAAAAGATTTGTTATGTAAAATTTGGATTCAGTCAAAAGCTGAAGTCAAGGATCCAGAAGGTCCCATGTAACCGCAAGACCACAGGGCCTCACCCAATGAAGAACACTCAGAGCACAGAGTATTATTTCACAAATATTCTTTGTGCATCTACAACCTACCAGATTATTTACTGAGTGCTGAAAACAGCATGTTAAGCAAAAACCACCCTGGTCTTTGTACTCATAAAGCTGACAAACAAGATAAATAGTATGGAAGAAGGTTTCCCTGAGAAACTCGTGTCTGAAGGATAAATTGCAGTTAGCCAAGAGCATTTCAGAACCAAGGAGAACATATGTGAAAAATACTAATTTTCATCAGATTAACTCTGCAAATTTTTGTCTACATTGTGTCTCAATACTTCATCATTCATTCATCCAACAAACATTTATTTAAGTGCTTACTCTGTACTGGTCACTATTCTAGGTGTTGGAGATACAATAAAAAAAATCTTAAAATATGGTGAAGGAGAGAGAAAAGCAGATTGGCCATTTCAATGCACCGATAGCATTAATAGTAGGAGCTATTAATAATTACAAAATTCACACAATTACTACTAAGATCTTAAGATTCTTCTTCACAGTAGATTTTTAAATTGCCTTGAACACCATGTACAAGAAAAGGCAGTCGTAGGGGTGCAAAGGATGACGAGAATACTTTGCACCCTCATTTCTCAAAGGAGCCACAGTGAGCTCTTGGGCACTGTCATGAACAGAAAGGGGCCTGGCTAGCGCAGAAGTGTCAGCTCTTTGTTTCAGCTTTGTGACTAACTACTGCTGCCTTTGTTGCAAATACAGAGGAAAATCGCACAAGAAGCCCTTTCATAAACAGCAGCCAAAAAGGTAGCGGGAGACTAAAAACCACTGTAAACCCTTATCCTCTCAGAGAAGCAGCTGTGTGGCAGTGACACCCCTTGTCCCAGTGGGTGGCTGCAGTGAGTGACCACAGGCCTTGTGAACCATTAGGGGCAGAAGCCTAGAGGACATTCCCTAAACCTACCTTCCTGTGCTTCCATAGGAAGCAGAGAATTTTTGCATTTTTCCAACGCTTATTTTCATGTCTTCCATCACAAAAATTGGACACATAAAGTCTCATGTTCTATTTACTTAGTACTGACACATTTAAGGTGCCAACTGCAGACTTCTCAGGAAACTGCAGTGCTCATGGAATTCTGCCAGTAGCCTAAGAAGGTTCTAAAGGGCTTGGCTGAGAAAAGGAATCATCCGAGTGTAATTCCCTTCAGCATGAAAGGTCACACGAGTCAAGGTCTGCTGCCAAAATGCTGCTGCTGAGGATTAATTAATATCACTGGAGCATCCAAGAATATCTGGCGTTTCACCAAGGCTCCCGTCCGCAGTCTTCCCCACTAAACACAGTGGAGGAAAGCTGGCAGGACAACGAAAGCTCGGCTCACCTCTCGGCCAACACAGAAAGGAAAGGGCAGCTGTGGACCAGGGCCAGGCCTTCTCTATTCTCAGGGAGACAAAAATAGGTTTTGCAGTCATTTATCTGGGACCCATTTTACTTTTACATCCATCAGTAAATAAAGTGACTACAATTTATTGAATTTGGACTATATGCCAGACCTCGAGTGGGGCACATTTTGTGTTTAATCGTGCAGCCTTCACAGTAACCCTGGCAAGTGTTATCAGCCTTATTCTACACACAAGAGAAATGATGCTTTAAGTATTGGTCAAAGTCACGTAACACACAAATTCTCTGCCTGCTCTGCCGGTCTGCTGATGCTCCTTTTCCACACTGCAGGTGTCTTGCTGAATCTGAGCAATTCATTTCTTGCTGTGGCAACTTTGTAAAATATTTCCTGTCTCTCGAGGCCATTTGGATCTCCCATAGACAAGCCTGGGGTGGGGGGCATCTCTTCCACACATAAAACCTTAGGTATAAAGAACTTGCACTGAATATTAACTCAACCTGATCTGTATACCTAGAATCACCCTAATTCCTACCAATGCAGTTCAACTTGAAGCATAAAATGGAGCGTTAACCCCTCACCTTTGTACTATACCACAGTGAGCTGAAAACAGACCAGTGCTCAGCTTAGGTCTTCGCTGGGCGTGACACAGATTTAAGCCCTTTTCTTTGTCTGGATCTTTCTTGCTCAGAGATTGGTGACACACCCTGCGGGAAGTGAAGAACTTTCTTATTTTCCATTTCTGCAAAGACATAGTTTCAAATATCAGGCTTATGATTACACAGACACTTTGGAAGATGTGATAGATATTCTGGGAATTGCATTGAATTCCTTGCATACAAATTCTTTAAAATACAGAAATATTATAATCTTTTTGGAAGAAGAGTAGAAGTCTCAAATACAAAGGAAACGCTAAGATGTTAATTATGACAAGATCATGACTCTGCCGCAGCACTAGTGTCAATCCTAACCTGTGGTTGGTTATGCCCGTGTTAACAACGATTTTGCTGTCATTTTTAAATTTTTTCTGCTTTACTTCAGCACACAGACCAATGCCTTGTGTTGAAGAAAGGCATTCAATGTAACAAACAGATATTGAGTGCCTACTTCTATCCTCTTAATTTTGCAACCAACCCCTGGAGATTTCCTATCTTGCCCAGCAAACCTAACTGTTTAGTGCATTGGATATGACAACGTCAAGTCAGCCTAACAGTTTCCAGGATTCGAATTTCCTTTATTATTGTAACACACAAGTCAGATGATCCTGAGATCTATTTCCAAGGCTTATTTTGATATCTTCCATCACAAAAATGTGAAGACATTGAGCATTAACGAAGTGTGCAGATACCAAATGCGAGGCCTGCTTTATAAATAGCTCATAATATTCATAGGAGTGCCTGGGCATGGCTCTGTGAACCAGGTCATCAGCTCAGCTCATTTACAGAATAGACAATAGATTAAGGACACTTACTAGAAAGTTACAGCCACATGGGGATTCTAAGAGAGATGAGAACCTGAGTGATAGGAGAGGAAGGAGTTTGACTCAGTAAAGAAAATGGCTCAGCTTCCAGGCGGCATGGATATAGATGTATCCCTGATATTTAGAGTAACCCCAATTATGTGTTCAAACAATCTTTACAGGTACAAAACATTTAAATGCCTATTCTATGGTATTCACTGTGTTGGGAACGTTGCACGAAGTATGTAATTTAATTTATAGAAAACTCTTATGAGAATGGGTGTAGGTGGGATAAATAACTTTCCCCAATTCACATGACTTGAGAATCATGACTCAAACCTGCACCATTCAGGTCCAAGTTACGAATTCTTGCCATGATCTGTTTGTGGCACCTCGTGTCCAGCTAGAGCAATCCTACTGATGCTCCCACGTGCTATTTTTTGAGTGCAGCCCACATATGTCTTATGCCCAATCAAGTGTTTTATTTTATGTTATGCTTTCCTACCCTTAAACAATCTAATTCACTCTCTCAGTTTCAATCATCACCTTTGGTCAATTCACCTGTAAATTAAGCATCCTGGCTTCCCTCTTAAGTTCAGAAGTCTATTTCTAACTGCTCATCCTGTTGCTTCCCCTGAATGCTCCCCTGGAACCTCAAAGACAGTACATTCTTATGTATATTTGTTTTAAAAAACGTAAATGTAGGATGGACAATAGTTTACCTATTATAAACAGTATTTCCTATTCTAAGTGCTTCATGCACTAACTCATCTCATTCTCCCAACAATATATGGTATGATCCTACTATCCCCATTTCACAGGTGAGGAAAATGAGGCACACAAAAGTTAGATCAGTGATCCAAGCATATATATGGCTATTCATTGGGGCAGGAGTGAATATATGCCTATATTCCATATATGGCTATTCACTGGTATTTAAAGCTGGGCACTGCAGTTTCAGAGCCTGGGCTCTTCCCACTGTGCTCTCCTCCTCTCCTACTACGCAGATGAGACAGTTACATGGGCAGCTCCAGGCCACTGGTAGCATCAGGACTGGCCTTTGCACTCTGAGCTGTTTTATTTCCACCACAATATTCCCTTGTCTTCCTTCATCTGCCTCCACTGTGACCTCTGTCTTTCCTGGATTTCCTAATTCTGTTAGTGACTTCACTGTACTCTCAGATACCCTGGGTGAAACCCATCATCTTCTTCCTGGTCTTTCTTTACCCAGCCAATTGCCCAGTCTCTAAAATTAGGTTTAATTTTATCACATCTCCTTTCTTCACTGCTCCTGCCTTATCTCTCTCGCATCTAATTTTAGACTCCCTCCCACTTCCATTTCCTGATCCACAGAGCCAGCCACTTTCTGCTCTTTTAAATGTTTCTTAAGGCATATGCCCTTACATCTAAAGAGAGCGTGCATAATGCTACTGCTTGATTTTTTTAATCTTAGGTGTTGGTTTCTTACAATAGATGGCGAAGATTCAGCTCTCTTTCTCCCTAGCTCCTGCAAGACATTTCACAATTTTCATCCTTCAGATATAAATGTGCTGTAATTTTGGTTGATCCGTGTTTACATTGTCATGACGAAGTATATTCTTTCCTTTATTGACTCATGTAGCATAACCCGATGTCTCTGCCTTTCTCTATCTAAAGGTTGGGTTCCCCTGGAATTTCCTTTGCTTAATTTTCTATCACAAATTCAACATCAAATTCGGATTCTCCCAGTTGCGTCAATATTTTCTCCGTACATTCTAGCACCTTTCAGTCTCTTCTTCCTGATATGTCTAGCTGGAACTTTGACCTGCTCTGTGAAGATTTCCCCGCCCAAGCCAAGTGACCACTGCCCTCATGAGAGTCCACTTGCCCGTCATCCCCGTGAGTCCCTTTTCCTAACTCTTGGGTTGGATGTCTGTTTTTCCAGACCCCACGTTATCTTCTTTCCAGCTATAATCGCTCCTTTCGCTGAAGCAGCATCCCAAGAAAAGGTGCGTGAAAGGTAAATCGGCCACTTTCTTGTCTAGCCTCACATTTGACGGCTAGTGTTGGTAAGTCTAGAGTTCACGGTCGGAACGCAGCACCTTTCAGTCTCCGGCATAGAGTTCACGGTCGGAAAGCAGCACCTTTCAGTCTCCGGCATAGAGTTCACGGTCGGAAAGCAGCACCTTTCAGTCTCCAGCATTGCTGTTGTCTGTGACATTTTTCTTGATCATCTGTATGAGTCCACTTCTCCTCCATCTCTTATTTACCTTCCTAGCCTCTGGAAGTTTGGAGGATCTTTTCTTTGTCCCCAGGGTTCTGAAACGTCACAATGATGGGCTTCGGTGTGGGTCTATTTTCATTTATTTTGCTGAACACCCAGAGTCCTTTCCATGTGGAAACTTCTGTCCTTTAATGGTGGGATTAACCGCCCCCCCCACATACACACATAGATATACGCACATTCATTATATATTTTATACATATATATCTCATTATTTCATACCTGTACTATAAGTTCCTTGATAGTGTGAATTACATCTTATTCTTATATATTAGCCAATGCAATACATAGGCTCATTTAATTGAATACTTAAATCATCATATACAAGGGTATATAATAATTTCTAAAAACTTAAAATGTTTTTCCTGATTCTTACATTTAATTATTTATTTGCAAAGGCAACAATATTTAAAAGAAACAAAGTAAACCTCAGTCACTTCTTCATCTCTACTGTTTTAATTGATTCACAGCATTTGTATCATGGTCTGAAATTCTGTTACAGATTGGATATCCATGAGAAAAAAATTCATTATCCAAAAGTGTAATTTCTCCCATAAAGTCTATTGATCAACATTTCAGTGCAGCATACTGTTGAGAATTTTCACATGATTCACTAAAGCAATTTCCTCAGATAAAAGAACATTGCTGACTGGGGCGGGAGGGTTATGAGTATTATTACAGTAACTTCAGAAAGATGACCCAGTATCTGCAGATTTCCCCGAAACCATTTTTTAAATCAACTGCATCATTTAAAATATTGAGTGTCAGCAGGAAGAGAGGGTAATAGGGACTAATACAGGCTGCAGTAGAAATATCTATAGTGTTGTCAAAATAAATCCAGTTTTAGGCTCTATCGCCCCACACCACCACCAAATTCTTATTTTCAGGACTATATTTTATCCACATAAATTTTGATCAGATTATCATTTGCTTTCTACCAGATGCATCTTAGGAACATATATTTATAAGGAGAATAATTATATATATATTCTAGCTAAAGAGACCCAAACTTGATTTTTCACTGATTATGCAGCCAGCGCTGTAATACATGATTTTAAAGGCTAACTGGTTTCATATAAACCACAGTCCCTCTACCTTAGGGTGACCAGACGTCCCGCTTTTCAACAATTTGCCCCACTTCCCGCAGCGTTTTTAAAAGGTCCTTTTAAAAGGACTTTTAATCTGAGGTGTAAAGTCTTTTTAAAAAAGATTTTTGGAAAACGTGCACTAACGGGCGGGAGAACAAGAAGGTAATATATGGTTTTTCAGCTGCCATGTGGCTATTTCGCCAGAATATGAGTTTTATATTATTTTTGTTAATTTTATAATGTTAAACTGTAATAATAACAAATAATTGCTGAGAAGTGATTATCGAGAACTGCTTATCAAAGTTTGCATTGTTGTCAGGCCCTGCCCTCCCGGGTCCCCTGCCCTGCGCCCCGCCCAGCCCTCCGACCCGCCCCACCCCGCCCCTTGGCCATGTTGTCCCCCCTTACCAGTGTTAAAATCTGGTCACCTTACTCTACCTACAATGTTTAAACTCCTTCCCTCATATCACACCATCTTTTCAGTGACGTAATTGAAGGTTATATTCATGGTCAACCATTCAACATTAAATAAGCAGCAAGCATAACAAGCAGCGTGCAATCGCTAAATTATCTGTTGGACAAGTGATGTTCACGGGGCTCAGGTGCTGACCTGAGACAGGAGTGAATGAAGTGAGTATTAATGTCCCGTATAGATGCAGAAAATCCTGATACTCCCTAGAGTACACACAACACGTATAATCAATTGACTCTATTCCAAATTTGACCTGAAAACAAATATAATTCTTTTATAAATAACAAATAAATCACGTGAGGCAGTTTTGTCAGGCCCAGGTATTTGAGAAGCTTTGCTGAGGCACAGGTCAAAAGCTACCCTCCCACCTGCCTCAGACTGCACTGTAGTGATTCTTCCTGCATCAGGTAGTCCTTGAAGTCCCTGTGAGGCTGTGGGAGGGGAGAGAATATGCAGAGGCAGGTGGCAGGGAAGGAGCAGGAAGCTTGACGAGAAAGGACAAAATTCAAGGTTCCTGCTTTATCACATCCTCACAGATGACGGTTAATTTTACGTGTCAACTTGGAGAGTGTTTTTTGATGAGATTGATGTTTCAATCAGTGGACTCTGAGTAGAGCAGATTGCTCTTCATTACGTGGGTGGGCCTCCCTCAGCTGGCTGAAGGCTCGAGGATACGGTGACGGAGGGACTGCCATCAAATCCTCATTTCTCTCCCGTAAATGAGAACCTGCAAACTGAAGGGAAATATTTAAATTTAGTCTCAGATTAAACATAGCTGTACAGCACCTCCTGTCTGAGCTATCCCGGGCCACTCTATCATTCTGTTTTATATCCCTAGTTTGCACATAGTTGTGGCTTGGCTTTGCAGGTGTCTCTGGAGAGTGGCACGAGAGAGCATTATACACATCAAAATATGGTGTTTGATTCTAATGAGATGTATCTTTATTTGTGGATTCACTAACTACAGTCAGCCCTCCATATCCACTGCAGCCAAAGACTCGACCAACAGCAGATGGGAAATATTTGCAAAAAACATTCAAAATAACAGTACAATAATAAAAATAAGACCAATAGGGCGGCGCCTGTGGCTCAAGGAGTAGGGTGCCGGCCCCATATACTGGAGGTGGCAGGTTCAAACTCAGCCCTGGCCAAAAACTGAAAAAAAAAAAAAAAAAGACAAATACAAGATTAAGTATAACAACTATTTGTTACTTGCACACCCACAGGTTTCGGTATCCATGGAAATCCTGGAACCGATAGTCCATGGATGTTGAGAAATTCCTTTGAATATATTTTTTAACTTGATTGTCTATGGATCTGGGAACATTTTTATCTTATAAAGTCCTACTATCTTACTTCCGGTGTATAATCTGTCTTAAAAGAGCATTTCAGTTGTGGAAAATTCTCACTAAGTAGGCACTCTTTGTAAAGCCCTCTCTGAAGGTCCGGGGAGATGTAGAAAGCCCTGGGTTTGTGGTTAGGAGGCCGCGAGTCTTAATAACGGCTGTCATGGAGAAGTCACTTAGCTGCTCTGAGCCTTAACTTTCCTGTCTGTAGAAGGAAAAAAGTTGAATTAAAAGACCACAGAGTATCTCATTAAGGACAATTTATTTGCAAAGAACAGAGGCTGCCTCAAAATAGCTCAAGTAGAAGGGGCGATTTTGTCAACGTGTGTTGACGCTGAGACCTCTGACGGTGCCGTGAGCGCTCTCCGTCTCTCTCCCCACTACGCTTGTCTGCGATTCTGTTTGTATTGGGCCTCGTCCTTCTACCACAGGCAACTTCACAACACACGGAAGAAAAGAGCTCCTTTGGAAACCTACATCCTTTATAGCTCATGGTTTAAAAGGAAGAAAAACCTTTTTTTCCCCTAGCATGCCATTCCAAATCTGGGCGGAGTTCTCACTGGGCCACAAGCCCATCCCTGAACCAAAGGGTCAGAGGGACACTG
Source organism: Otolemur garnettii (assembly GCF_000181295.1). Classification (NCBI taxonomy): domain Eukaryota; kingdom Metazoa; phylum Chordata; class Mammalia; order Primates; family Galagidae; genus Otolemur; species Otolemur garnettii. Next base: position 4,736,022 of record NW_003852527.1, on the reverse strand, counting down.
TAATCAACAGCTCTGCTAAGTCGGGGGAGATGGGCAGGTGCTGAGCAGGACCCTCAGGGGAAGGGGGAGGGCCAGGCACCTTCCTTCTCTGAACATAGGTGTGTGCTTTCATTTCATTTCTACCTCTACTGGAGCACCTGCTCCTTTGTCCCCTCTGCAAAAAAAAAAAGCCTTTTCTTGAAAACTCCTGTTTCTAGCTCCCAGTGCCCTTGCCTTGTACGTGACTCTGACTCACTCTGGTGCTGACCCTTCCCACACAATGTGACCGTGAGGGTGGTGTGGTGGCTCGTGCCTGTAATCCCAGCGCTCAGGGAGGCTGAGGTGGGTGGATTGCTTAAGGTTAGGAGCTGGGAGACCAGTCTGAGCAAGAGCAAGACCCCATCTCTACCAAAAATAGAAACATTAGTCAGTGTCATGGCAGGCACCTGGAGTCAGCTACTTAAGAGGATGAGGCAAGAGGGTCACTGAGTCCAGGAGTGAGAAGCAGCAGTGAGCTATGACGACATACTGCTCTCTACCCTATGGTGACAGAGCGAGATTCTGTCTCAAAAAAAAGAAAAGAAAGAAAAAGAGAAAGTGACCACCTAGCTCCCCACTCTCCCAGACTGCCTCAAATTCTGTGTCTTCTGTGTTCCAGTTCTAAATTTCCAAGAGAAAGAATCTAACTGACGGAAGTTGTGTTAGGGGGGTCTGGTTAGGTTACTCACCTCTCCAGCGCGGAAGTTGTGTTAGGGGGGTCTGGTTAGGTTACTCACCTCTCCAGC
>NW_003852527.1:4702005-4735194 GCF_000181295.1 Otolemur garnettii | reverse complement strand
CTGAAGTTGTGTTGGGGGGGTCTGGTTAGGTTACTCACCTCTCCAGCGCTGAAGTTGTGTTGGGGGGGTCTGGTTAGGTTACTCACCTCTCCAGCTGAGAAAAGAGATGTGTTTCTTCTCTCCCTGGTCTTGCCTGACCCTCAGCCCCTTTCACTGTGACACAGGCCCTCACAGTCACACTCACACACACTCAGGGACCTTGCACATTCTCCCCAGCCCAAGCTCTCTTTCACCTCAGGTCTGTCCCTTATGCTGTAGCTTCTGCCTAGGAAGCTTTCTTGCAAAATTTTTGTGACAGTCATATACTGCTACACAACTGTGTTTTGGTCAGTGACGGACTGCATGTACAATGTGGTGCCACGAGACTGGGACCATTCTCTGTTCAGACACGTGTAGACGCACACTGTGTGACAACTGCCTCCAGTGTTCAGTATAGTAACGTGCGGACCATGTTGGTGAGCGGCCGAGGAGGGGTAGGCTGCACCTCACACTCACATCTAGGTGTGTAAGTGCAACTCTACGTTAGCACGACAACATGACTGCCTGAGGATGTATTCCTTAGAAGGTATCTCCATCATTAAGCAATGTGTGAGGATATTTCAATTCATCCTTCAATTTCCATCTGAAATATCACCTTCTCAAACAGGTCTTTCCTGCTCACATAATTCAGAAAATATCTCGTAAAATCCCGTAGTATTATCCCTTCATATGTGTGTGTGCACAGGTGTGTAAAAATCTATTATCTTTCTATTCCTCTCCCTCAGTGGTCTACAAACTTATGTGTCAAAAAAATAAACTTTATTTTTTCTAAAATTTTATTCTTTTTCGCTTCTGTTACTCCAAAGAGCAGAAAGTTACCCTCACTTCCCTGGAGCTGCATGCATGCTCCACCGAGCATGGGGTGAGGGAGGCACTGAGCAGTATCAGCTGGTCCTTAAGACCATCACCGCTCCACATCGGGGTCTGACGGGAAGGGTGTGTTCCCGCCTCATCTTTAATCATCTATTCGTTTCACTGCTCCTTCTTGCCTAAGTCACTGCTCCATCTTGCCTAATTTCTACTTGCCAGTTGTCTAAGATGGCATCTTCAGAATTAAAATTTTCTCACGATGATGTTTATTTAGAAACAGGATACTTTTCAATATTGAGAATAAAGAAAGTCATTTAATGCCTCATGAAAATTATTTTCTTTCTTTCTTCAAGTGGCTGGTAACTGACACCATTAAAAAGGATGCATGGGGGTAAAACCTCATGTAGCACAAGACTTGGTCCGTGGATCACATTTAAACTCCACAATTTTTACTAAAGCAAAAATTGTGTGGGAAAAACTAAGAACACACAAATTTGGGGGAAACAATGTAAGAGCATGGTAGGAAGCTGTCAGTGTTGACAGAGACTTCAAGCACCTAATGCTCCCTACGGAAATTTCATATGATCTAAATTTCTTCTGTAATCAATGAGCTATTTAAATAGATTATATTCACCTGCCTTGTACAACAGGATTCCTGTCAGCAAGTTGCTGTAATTAATTTGTTTTAATTAGGGAGAGTAATGGGCTGTCATTTATTTTGCTCTTCAAATTATTCTCAGCTCATTCTGTATTGACTGAATGTTGGTTCCAACCACGACACAAAGCAAGGAACTTCCTTTATGTTCAGACTGCGTTTGAAGGCATATTTAGATATTTCCAGTAAGGGCTATTTGAAAGCCTAGGATACTGAAAGAATTAATATGTTTTTCATTGTGTTGTTTTGTTTTTCTAATTGTTTTAATTTGCTGATCAACAGAATCATGTTATTTTAATCTATAGATGTTACTTACAAAATTTGATGACTAATTTTTTTTTTTAGGTTATGAGGTAGGTAGGGATATATATTCCTTCAACTTTGGAAGTTAATTTTTTTTTTATCCAAGTCTCTCTAAACAATATTCACAATACAACTAAATAATAATATTTAAAAATAATGAAATTTGACCTTCTAATTAGGTCACATCATTATTTCTTAACCCACCATGAAAACAAAACATAAATGGTTCATAATGAATCAAAATATTAAGTATTTCATAATCAGCAAGACAGAGACCAAAGCTTCCATCTTGGTATAAATATCCTTCTTATGGGAAAGTGCATTCTTTTCCTAACAATGAAAAGAAATTCTGTTCTTCCATTCCCCACAGTGAGGCAGTAAAAACATGGAATTTAGATCCAAATACCTTGGAGTTGACTCCTATCAAAACTCTGGGACCACACAGTTAATAGGGAGATGAAAGGATGGTATTGAAAGTACCTACAACAGCACCCAGTGTATTAAAGTCCCTTCCTGAACCATAACACAGGGAACAAATGCCAGGACAAAGGCAGTGGAACACCAAGATTAAAAGCATAGACACTGGCCTGGCAAGGTGGCCCACACCTGTAATCCTAGCACTCCAGGAGACTGAAGTGTGAGGATTGCTGGAGCTCAGGAGTTTTGAGACCAGACTGAGCTAAGTGAGAGCCCATCTCTACTAAAAATAGACAACCTATCTGGGCATTGTGGCAGGGGCCTATAGTCTCAGCAGCTACTTGGGAGGTTGAGGCAAAAGGATTAACTGAATCCAGGAGTCATAGGTGGCTGTGACCTGGGCTGATGCTGGAACACTCTAGACTCTAGCCTAGGCAACAGAGTGAGATTCTGTCCCCCCCAAAAAAGGCAAAGACTTCAAGGATCTGATTGCCCTGAATCAGACCCTGCCTCTGCACTGACTGGGAGTCAAAACTCAGACAGCTTGACTAATCTCTCTCTGCCTTAATAGTTTCATCAACTATAAAATGAAAATAATAATAATAATACAGTACCTCCTGCATAGAGGTTTTATGAGCTCATTCATGTAAGGGTCTAAAGACTTTCCATGGAATGCAGAAACAATTAAATGAATAGTCAATACAATTACATGATACTGATGGGCAAATGGAACTGTCAGGTGCTGAGTCATCCTTCAGTTCATCTCAGCTCTGCTCTAAGGTTCTTCTGAGGCCGCTCCCCAAAAGCTGCCACTCCTTCTGCTTCCTGCTTTATGGAGTGTGACTGATCATTGGGGATAACCTGCATTGAAATTTACGTCATTTTAAATGCTCATGTTTTTCTTATTGTAAAGGAGAAATATATAAAATCAGTAATTTATATATAATTAACAATTTTATAGTAACATAAAATTACTTATCTGAAAGCATAAAGAGAAAAATAGAAGTTAAACAAACTAGGGTTTATGCTTTATGTATTTCTTTATAGATGTTTTCCTAGGCATAAAGAGGGATGTTTAAATTTGCATTGTTTTATATAGCTACACATGTATAGAGATTTGTATCATTTTTTTAAAACTTTAGTCATGAGCATTGCACCAAGTTGTTAAATTTTATTCAAAATTAATGTTAATATCTACATAATGTCTCATCATTAGAATTAATTCACCAGGATCCCACAGTCGAATATCGAGGTTATTACCACATTTTTGGCTGAGATAAATCACACACTAAGAAACATCTTTGTGCTTAAATGTTCGTCACATTATCACCACTTACTTTCTTTGTATTTTCAGAACTGAATTTAATGCATTAAAACACACTAAAGAACTTGATTGATATACTTTCTATAAATTTTATAACATTTTTTACTACTCTGGTGGAACAACAGTATCATTATTTTGATTTTCAATTATTTGATCACAAGTGGAGTTGGACAGTTTTTCAGCTACCATTTATAGCTTGGATTTTTTCTGTTTATTTTCTACATCTTTTTTTTCTTTTTTATTTTTTAAGTCAGAGTCTCACTCTATCTCCCTTGGTAGAGTGCTGTGCTGACACAGCTCACAGCAACCTCAAACTCCTCGGCTCAAGCGATCCTCCTGACTCAGCCTCCCGAAAAGCTGGCTGGGACTGGGAGCTCCTAAAGAGCTGGGACTATAGGCGTCAGCCTCCATGCCCCGCTAGTTTTTCTATTTTTAGTAGAGACAGAGTCTCTCTCTTGTTCAGGATGGTCTTGAACTCCTGAACTCAAGCAATCCACAGGCCCAGCCTCCCAGAAGTGCCAGGATTCCAGGCGTGAGCCGCTGCGCCCGGCCCCTGCGGTTTTTGCCTTCTTTTCTGCTGTCCTTTGCCCAGTTACTACCGTGGTTAGTGTTTTCCTTACTGAAGTGTCAGGGAGGGCACAGGGCACTTCCCTCCCGGTTCCTGCTGCCTCCCTCTGTGTAGACAGCTCCGGTCCTGACACCCGGCTCTCTTGCCCAGGGTCCATCTCCCCTCTCAGGACAAGTGAAGCTTAGCCCTCCCTCCAGCATCCCTGTCCCTCCACTATACCTGTAACCAATGACCTCTTCTGCTCTTCTTTGCTGCAAGTTTTAAGGGGACGGCTTGACTCAGCAGGCCTGAGGCTTCCAGGGCTGCCTGGGACTCAGCAACCCTCGTGCTCATCCTTTCGCGCACGCCGAGGTCGCCCGGCACCCCACGCGCAGTGAGGTGACCAGAGGTACACGGTTTGCTTTCTGTCCGCCTCCTCTGTGTCTCTCTTCTCATTGGTTCTCCTGGAGAGAAGGCAAGCGTGTCATTCCCTGGGCCTCCTTAAACTAACATCTATTTGTAACTTGAGAAAAAGATATAAAGCTGAATTTGAGGGACAAGGAAGAATAAGAGATTTGGGACATTAGAGCAGGGGTGAGGACACTGAAAGCGCACGGATTCTGTTTCCTTAACGTGTCACTAAAGCTTTGGCCACTTAGTTCCCGGGTGAGGAGCTGTTTTGTACATCTTCCCTGGGTTTAGGAAAATGCAGGCAGCCCTCAGCACAGCCCGGGGTGCCTTGGCCTCTGCACACCCCAGTTTCAGGGTTCCGAGCACATACTACTGTTGCTTAATAGCAAAACTACAGCAGGTACCAGCCTTGGCAGAAACGTGCAGATTGCAGAGTGGGGGGAGCCTGGCAGGCGCAGGGGAATGCAGGGCCATAGTAAGCGGATGATTGTCGGGCTTCTTAGATACTTGGGGGTCATGTGAATTATTTTGTACTTTGACTTGGGCGCCTTTGTTTTGCTTTGTTTTGTTTGTATTGTTTTGCCAGTTAGATCCAATCTTACGTTACAATTATGTTCTGTAGGAACTGCAGAAAAACTGGGTGTGAATTTTTAGCTTTAATTTGTTAGTGTAAGACCCAGATAGATAGTGGCACAGAATTCTCCAAATTCTGAAAATTCTGTTTTATGTCATTTTGGACTTCACTTATGAAGAATAGGAAGTAGAGAGGCCCCAAGCCTGGATATGGGGGCTTGTCCCAAAGCTCTTAAAAATCTACCCCCAGGATAATCCCAAATGGGCTCTGGATAAATCGCACCAGTTCTGAAATGCCTGAAAAAGTTTTGCAAGGACTAAATTTTGGCTAAAGAAATAAAACAGTGGTTTATTTCATTAATAAATAAAAATGAATACCAACACCAAGCTGCCTTCTTAAGCTCCTTGGAACACTGCAGAGCTGACAAAGGGGATTTAAAAGGCCTTTACTTGGGCTGTTCTGTCTGTAGGAATCAAGTTTGCTCAGGAATCAAAGAGGAATTGAAAAGTTGTTGTTTTTCCTTTTCAATTAGCTCAGCCCTACTGTCAGAACAGGAGTGCTGGAAGCCGGAAAATAAGTCAAGAAAGGCAGGCTAACTCAACTGGAGGATGGGAAGGATTTTCTCAGGAGAAAGGGTAAGGTCTGAGGAAATGAATTATGGAATATTAATGAAAACACAGCTCTTGAAGGCCAGAACGTATCAGTAATGAGGAGAATATAATAGTAAATGATATTATATATAACAAGATAGTAATAAATAAGAGCACTATAGCCAGGTGCTGTGAGGACAAAATGAGTTAACACATGGAAAGCCCCAGGAGTGGCACCTGTGCGTGGTGAGTGCACTGGGTCACCTGTTGCTGCTATTGAAATAACTTAGGGGACCTGGAAAAATAGATTCGGACCCCCACTTAGGTTAATTAATTGGTAATTTATTTCACCTGTTGCAGGGGCTGCTGATCCGAAAGACAGTCAGCACCCGGTGAGAGTGTGAGTTACCTTTTATAGGCTTTGTGTAAGCATATTACAGAAGCAAAATGTGGCTGGTTGGGGGGGGTTACAACTCAGGTAGTCATAGAGACAGCAATGGAACAAGAATTAATACAGTTTCAGTTGACAATGGACACATTTTATATCACAATGGTTATGGTTATACAACAGTAATTAATCAAGTCTCAGTGAGTTTTCCACCATTGTTCATCTACTGAGAACTTGGGGGTTTTGTGAAACTTGGGACTTTTTTTCCTTGTACCTGAAGCTTGTTCTTGGCAACCCTAGAGGGAAGAAGGGGGCCTCGGAATGTGTTCTCAGCCACCCTGGGGAGAGGAGGGACTTGCCTTGTTCCTGGAGTCGACTCTGGGGGGAGAAGGGAGGAGGAGGGAAATGGGCTGGGTTACAACACTGTTACCATTATTGTCAGGCTTAGGGGAGTGAGGATACTAACCTATTGACACAGCAGGATAAACGCTTAGAGGCCACAGAGACTTCCTGAAAGAGCAGGGTCAGAAAAGATTAGAAAAGTGTCCCACTTTAGCCAAAAACAACAGAATAAAACTCTTCAAAACTTCCGACATTCAGAAGCTGAGGAGAAGCGCTTTGGGACAGAAAGAGGCAGGGCCTTTAGTAAAGGCCCTACATGCCCCCTGGCCTGAGTGGCTGCTGATCACCAGATGGATCCACCCTCACTGTGGCACCTGGGGGCAGAAACACTATTGTGGGGTTTAGTGTTCTCTGTTTTGCCCTTTGCCTTCGTTTTCATTACTTAATTAATGCTTCTGCCTGTTGTGCGCTAAACTCCATTGTGACATTAAACTGGCTCCCTCTCATTCATTTCCAAATGGCTAACACTTAGTACAATGCTTAGCATGTATTTGTTGAACAAATAAATTGATGGGCTTAGAAATGCTAAAGAGTTTTATTCAATTTTCTTTCTGTTCTGATTATTTCAAAGTACATGATTAGAAGCATAATTATCCTTTGAGATATAAAATTGATATTACTTTCTCTGGTCCTACTATATTTTGAACACAAGCCTTGCATTCTAACTGAGTAGGTCACAAACTCAATTACCCCCAGGGAGGCCGAGTTAACACAGATGGAGCACAACTGTGTCTAGCTCCAAATCTACTACCTGATTGCTGATTATATTTGCTTTGGGTTATGACCACCTTTTTTTTTTTTTTTTTTTTTTTTGCTTCCTTGCATATCTCTCTCTCTCTCATTCCAGACAGTACATGTAAAAGGACAGTACAGAATAATTTCCCCCCCTTCTTCAGAGAGTTTGCCTTAGCTCTGTCCAGAAAACAAGGGAGGGGCTGATCACCTCGTTCTAAGGAAGAATTGAGCTGACCCGGGACGGGTACAACTTTGCGTAAGGCTCAGATCACCTGTATGTCCACTGTTGGAGACCGAGACTGTATCTATTATAGGTCCTCCAAGCAGGGATTTGTCTACTGAAGCCCCTAAGGACCAGGAAAATCTCCTTCAGCTTCCTTGTCCACGCCCCATCCCCCTTGTGTATTTGTGATTCCTCAGGAATCAGAAGACTTTTTCTAACTCAAATTGGAATCTGGAGTGAGGGGAAATTACTCAAGCTAGTTGTGAGCAGAAGTTTTAAACGCACTGAATGTTTCCACACACTCTTTTCCCAGTGCCATGAGACTGTCTGTATTCATTTCCTAGAGCTTCTGTAACCACCAACCTGGTGACTTAAACAACAGAAACTCAATTTCTCAAAGTTCTCAAGGCCAGAAGTCCAAAATCAAGGCGCCAGCAGGATTCGCTCCTTCTGAGAGCTGGGAGAGAAAGGTCTGCTCCAGGCCCTTACCCTGGGTTTGTGGACACCGACTTCTCCCTGGGTCTCTTCACATCGTCTTCCTTTTCTGTGTGTCTGGCTCTGTGTCCAAATGCCCCCTTTATATAAAGACATCAGTCATACTGGGCTAGGGCCCATCTTACCTGATGACCTCTGCAACGACTCTTTTTCCAAATAAGGTCACGTTCAGAGTTACTGGGGATTATGACATCAGTATATGAATGGGAGGGGGTCATAATTCAACCCATAACAATGTCCCAAATCACAATTTCTTTTTCACCCTGAATCCAAGAATGAGGATGTGACTCAGAGCCTCCGCAGCCTTGCAGACCCACAGTTGACACATCACTTCAGCCACCAACACATTTTTTTTAATAAATTCACATTTTATTTATATTAAAACAAACTACACAAAATTGATTTATTCACCAAGAATAACAGCAATGTTTGTCATATTATTTCTAGATAAATCATAAAATACTTCTGTAGCTTTTCCAGATTTTGCTTAAGACAAGGCACAGGGCAGTCAGTGGGCAGCACCCCCGGCCTCTAATTCCATCTTAACCACAAAACAGAAATGCTCAACACATGCCTGAAACCCCACGAAGATGTGGGATCTGATCATTGAAGACTGCAGGCAGTCCAGGGCGGTTTGATAGCACTGCCTTGCTCAGTGACAGATGCAGGATGCAGGCCCTCATATGCATCACCCAGCAGAGTTCTCTTGGTCGCGGGTTGTGGGGGGTTGAACTGTATTAAGGTAAGGTCCAGTCCTAGCCAGCGGTATCTGTGAATGCAACCATACTTGGAAATGAGTCTTTGCAGAAGTTAAAAAGAAATTATATGGATTAGTGTGAGCTCCAAATCCAATGACTGTTGTCCCTCAGGGTCAGGGGACATACGGAGATAGACACACTAGGAGAAAGTGGTGTGAAGTCAGAGGGAAGGACAGAAGTGACGCCTCTACAAGCCAGGTGCCAGGATTGCCAGAAGCTACCAGAAAACAGGAAGGGACACAGGAGGATACTTCCCTTGAAACTTTGGGGAGCCGTGGCCTCACCAACACTATGATTTCCGACTTCTGTCCTCCAGAATTTTTTTCCTGTTGCCAGCATTTTCCTTGTGGCCTGTGCTCCAGGGTCAGTCTGGTGTGACAGGGTGAGTCCTAATTCATCAACCTTGGTGATCCCATTCTCCTCCCAATGATTGTTAGTTACTATTGTAGGCATGTGATACAATTCTAACCAGTGAAACATGAGGGTAACTAATAGCTTCCCAACTTATAAAAGGAAACACACAGACGCAGTCATCTTCTTCTGGCCCTTGCTGCATGGGTTGTGCTGCCTGAATTGTTGCAGCTACTGTGAAAGCAGAGAACTAATCTGGTATTTTAAAAGTGGAAGGTCAGACAGATTCAGAGAAGTTGAGTCCATGTATTCTCACTGGACTCCTAAATTAGACAATGTGGAACTACGCTGTTTCTGGAACTTCTGGGATTTTTTTGCAGTTTTAGGCTGGGGCTGGGTTTGAACCCACCTTGCCACCAGTATATGGGGCTAGCACCCTACTCCTTTGAGCCACAGGCACCACCCTGTTTCTAGAACTTCTTGTTGTGTGAAATAATAAATATTGTTTCAGTCACTTCAAGACTTAATAGACTTAACTTGAGACTTAATAGATAAAAGTATTCATCACTGACACTTTTTACTGTATCACCCCCTGATTTAGTGTATGGGAGGGAGAGAGGAGGATATTTAACCCAAGCTGGGGTGACTTCAAGACAAAATTTACTTAGTGGCAAAGTTCTCTTACTAATATAATGAAATCACATTTTTGATTCATTCACAAATTCATTTACTGATACATTCATGTGTGTGAATTTATAATCTAGACTGTAAGGGAAGAGAGGCACTACAACAAAAAGGACATAATATGGTAAATATTAATAAAATAGTGATAATAGTTATGGCAAAAAAAAAAAAAGAGAGAGAGAGAGACCAAGAAGGAGGCAGGGAGGATCACAGATGAAACCAAGGGCAAGGGTTGCAATTTCACAGAGGGTGTTTGGGCAAGACCATATTGCACTGTACAATTCTCATGTTTATAATCCAATTAATCACTTGGATGCCTTGTAAATTAACAATTTAACCCATAGAAATGAGGCTATGTTATGTGAAAATTTGTGTTCCAGTTTAAATTATAACAATTTCTTAATAAGAAAGGATTGAGATTATAGAAATTGTACTTAAATTATAAAAATCTCCTAATAGCATATGATTTATATTAAGCAAATATATAATTAATCATCATCTCAAAGATTATGCCTACCAGAGCTTGGAAAAATCAACACAGCCTTATAAGAAGGTAACTAGAAGAAGATGTTTGTTAGAGATACTTTTTTTTTCCTGCCTTGAAAGTTTGGCCTTTTCTTTTCTTTTTTTTTCCTTTCCTTTTCTAAAGAAATGGGGTCTCAGGCAGTGCCTATGGCTCAAGGAGTAGGGTGCTGGCCCCATATACCAAAGGTGGCGGGTTCAAACTTGGCCCCAGTCAAAAAAAAAAACAAAAACTGCAACAAAAAAGAAATGGGGTCTCTCTCTGTCCACCAGGCTAGAATACATGTCAACCAGGCTGGAGTACAGTGTGGTGATCATAGTTCACTGCACCCTAGAACTCCCCACCTCAATAGATCTTTCGGCCTCAGCCTGGTGAGTAGCTAGGACTACAAGTACCAGGCAGCCTAGAGAGTCAGGGTTACAGGTGTGAGCCACGGGGCCCACCCTACAGTGAAAGTTAGATCTCTATTCTACCATCTAAGTTTTGTTTCAAGTACCAATCACAACTAAAAAAAATCTATATGTACTAACTTTATCTACCTGGTTATTTATTCTCCAAAACAATAAATAATAGCTACCATTTACTGAAGATACAACAAATAACAGATATGATAAATATCACATCAAATAATATCAGAAACTTAATACAGAATCCAGAATCCTTCTATGTTTTTACAATTATTTTACAACTTTGCAAACTTATCTCTCCCTTGTCTAATTTTACAGATTTCTTTCCATAAATCATTTAGTAAAGCAACTAATACATTAAGTTCTTTTTCTAAGAAGCAATAATTTTCTTTGCCTTCATATTTCCTTCACTTTCCATAGCATTTAATTAAATTATATAATTACAATAATGAGTACAATAATAAGATTTCAACTCATTTTGTAACAATAACAAACAGAAGACAGGCAAAAAACAAAATTTCATGCACGAGTCTGAAAAAAAGTAGGGCTTGGCATTTTCCCTTAGAAAGAGAGTGCTGATCACAAGGATTGTGTGGATAAAATTTTAAAAGAACTAAATAAAAGTGATGATCAAAACTCTCCTACTCCAACTTTTCCTGCCCTCTGGTCAGGATTAATGTAGAAATGTTTTACCTATGTTCTTTTCTGTCACGCTGGACTATGGGAGGGTCACTGTTGTTAATGGGAAGGACAAAATCATGGCTCAGGACAGGTGAGCAGAGACAGCAGGACTCAGAAGAGTTGTCAACTTGTCGCATATACAAGGGGGCCGGCCATAAATACAAACAAAGTCAGAAAAAGTGAGCAGATGTGAAGTCTTTGAGTAACATGACCAGTGGTCAAGCTTAGAGAATATTTCTAGAAGACTAGACTAAAGCCAGAAGGCAGACAAAGACAAAAGATAAACGGAAAACATCCAGCCGTGCCTTGAAGGTCGAGGCGGCTAGATGCCATCGTTTTGTCAGTGTGGCCTTCTCTGTCTGGCAGAAGCCAGTTCCTGGGGAAGAAAACACAGGGGAGCAGACACTCTGCTCTGCAGCTAAGCCAAGTGACAGAGAGGACAACACCCCCTAAGATCTCCCCATGTTAAATCAGAGTCACCTTCTGCAGCATTTGCTACATTGTAGCAATGCTGTTGTCCCACTTCATTCCAAGACCTCCTCTGATCCTGCTCGGGATACTTGCCATCAGACACAGAAGAAACAATGTTTAGTATTACTCTGTAGATATTTGCTAAAGCTCAGAAATGGAAGGAGGAACACAGGAAAAATAAATAAATGGCCATTCTCAGGACTCCAAAATGGGGGGGTGAGGGGGTGGGCAGAGGTCGAGGGAGAGAGAAAAGAGTTAATATCCAAATCCTTGATCTTTAGAACATTGAAAAACCTACGTAAATAATTTTGGGGATTTTAGACGTCATCTACGTCTAGTTCACCTGAGACAAATTTTAAAACAGGGCCACAGATTCTCTGCTCCTTCCCTCATCAAGAGGTGGGATCGATGTCCACTTGCCTTGAGTCTGGCTAGGGTGGCTTCTTTGACAAATAAAATACCTAGGAAGTGACACAATGTGACTTTTCAGGATGAGTCATAAAAGACCAGGCCATTTCTGCCTGCCCATTATGCTGGAAACCTCACTTAAAACACTAACCTGCCCAGGTAGAAGTTCAACTACCCTGAGGCCACTATGGAGAAGCTGCATGTCCGGGCTCAGGTAAATAGACCCAGCCTCTGAGACTTTCCAGACAAGGCCCCCACACGGGGAAGAGAAGACAAGCCCTCCCTGTGATTCCCTGTTTGCGTTCCTGACCCACAGCAACTGGTTTTTGCATGAGCAAAATGAAATTGTTACTGTGGGCTCGGCGCCTGTGGCTCAAGCGGCTAAGGTGCCAGCCACATACACCTAAGGTGGCGGGTTCGAATCCCTAGCCCGGGCCCATCAAACAACAATGATGGCTGCAACCAAAAAATGGCCGGGCGTTGTGGCGGGCGCCTGTAGTCCCAGCTACTTGGGAGGCTGAGGCAGGAGACTCACTTGAGCCCAGGAGTTGGAGGTTGCTGTGAGCTGTGATGCCATTGCACTCTACCCAGGGGGATAGCTTGAGGCTCCGTCTAAAAAAAAAAATTGTTACTATGCAATGTCACTAAGTTTGGGGGGTGGTGATTTGTGATTTGTTACACAGAAAACAATAATTGGAAGATTCCCAATATTCTTGAGTAGTAAAATAATATTTATTTACATGGGCCCCTGTACCCAAGCTGCCCACATACTGATTAACAACAAAAATATTGTTTTTGCTGCTGAGTTTTCTCTACAACACTTTATTGTTGTTGTTTGAAAAAACTATTCAGGCCTTAAAATGATCATTCCTTAGGAAGATATATAACCTATGCTTGAGGGATACATTCTGTTCAAGGACATGTTTTGGCCTTGCTACAGCACTCAAAGGTTAAATTAAAAGATTGTATCATTCTAATCCCTAAGAGATGGGAGCCAAGCACCCACACACTCTCACCTCCATCTGTCTGCTGTGTCTTGCCCCTCCCTGCCCCTCACACCCTGTTCAAAGATCATCTGTCATCCCTAGTTCTGCATGAGGCTCAACATGCCCTGTGTCTGATGCTCAGATTTGGAGCTGCAAATCCTGCTTACTGTGAACCAAGCAGATGGTATCTGCAAATCCAAAAACTACACAAAAAAATGGTTTTTATGCAGAAAGACCACTTTTAAACTATCCTATATGTCATGTTCCTGTGGGTTGGCTACTTTCTTCCAGATATTCTCAGCAACACCTTCATAGGTGAAGTTTTAAGAGAAAACTGAAAGCATAATTTCTTTTTAAAGTTAATCCCCATGGCTCAGCACCCATAGCACAGTGGTTATAGCGCCAGCCACATACACCCAGGCTGGCGGGTTCAAAACTGGCCCTGCCAAACAACAATGACCACTACAACAACAACAAAAAAATAGCGGGGCACTGTGGCAGGTGCCTGTAGTCCCAGCTACTTAGGAGGCTGAGGCAAGAGAATCACTTAAACCCAGGAGTCAGAGGCGATGAGCTGTGATGCCATAGCACTCTACTGAGGTGTGACATAGTGAGACTCTGTCTCTAAATAAATAAATAAATAAATTTAAGCCCAAGATAGGTTGTTCAAGACCTGGATGATTTTATGACTTTGCCTTCCCATTTTATGTTTCTGGAAGATATATTTTTGAAGTAAAACAAAGATCTTTTGGCTGCTTAAAAAATGTACACATAGGGATATACATTCCTAAGGTTTATTCAGAACTACCAGATATCAAAATTAAAAGTTGTCAACTACATTCCTTCTTAAAGGAAGTTATATAGAAATAATCCATGTTTCACAAAGGACTTATCATACCTCTGCACCACATAAAAAGAAAAGTAAATATAGGGATGAAACATTCATAAATAAGAAAAGAAATGAAGCCATTTTACTGGCATCGTATTTGTTATTAATAGTAAAACGACAGTGCTAATGGATTTTAAGTGGCCACTTCACTAAACTTACTACTTTGCAGCATGCAATGGTTTTGACAGTGCATCTCAACCGAGCTCAACTCCCTGTGAGGCCCTCAAGGCAGGGCACGTGGTCTGCCCACGTGGGGTTGGGATGGACACCTCTGAAGTACAGATGATGAGTCAGGAGGAGCAGATCTCCACGGTCCCTACAATCCTTCCCGAGACCAAGAAGAAAGTGCCGAGTTCCTGTGAACGTTTTCAGATGCATGTGCCAGAGTCACTCCCTGAGACTGAGCTAGCGGAAGAATTGGGATTGCTTGCCTTTCACGGTTCTCCATTCACACAAGCAGGCTGGGCCCTGAAACGAACGTCTCCTAAGTCTCAGCCGCTGAACACAGTATTTCTTGCTCACGTAACATCGCGTGTGAGTGGTAAGCTCTGCTCTGTGCAATGAATGGTTCAGGGACCTCAGATCCCTCTAGAGACAGACTTCACCATCTTCCAGGACCCTGGCGTCTTGTATTAAATCCTCTCTATCTGCACAGCTGACAAGGGATAAGAGAAAGAGGGAGATACTTGGACAACCATCTCAGCCTGGGTGGTGACTTCATCACTCCTCACATTCTTCAGCCAAGAATAAGTCTCCCGGCCCCACCCAGATGCACGCTGTGCCACATACAACGAGAAAAGGTTTCCACTTTTCACCCCAATTTTCCACAATTGGAAGACTCTGACTACAGCAGAAAGTTACAGAATGGAAGATAGCTTAGAATAATTAGTAGATATAGTAGACAGAATAACACAGTCTGCGCCTCCCCACACACACACATCCACGTCTGATCTTAGAACCTGTGAGTGTTACCTTCTATGACAAAAGGGACTTTGCAGAAGTAATAAGTTAGGAATTTTGAGACATTTTTTCATTTCTTCTTCATTCCTGAGTTGCTTTGCAGATCATGACTAAGGAATTTTTTGACTAAATGTTCCTTTCACTTCACATCCACACCAGCATCTGTTGTTTGGGGATTTTTTGATAAAATGTCATTTTCACTGGAGTTAGGTGATATCTCACTGTGGTTTTAATTTGCATTTCCGAGAGGATTAGAGATGTTGAACATTTTTTCATGTGTTATTTAGCCATTAGTCTATCTTCCTTTTTTTTTTTTTTTTTTTTTTGAGACACAGCCTCAAGCTGTTGCTCTGGGTAGAATGCTGTGGCATCACAGCTCACAGCAACCTCTAACTCCTGGGCTTAAGTGATTCTCTTGCCTCAGCCTCCCAAGTAGCTGGGACTATAGGCACCTGCCACAATGCCCAGCTATTTTTTGGTTGGAGTTGTCATTGTTGTTTGGCAGGCCCAGACTGGATTCAAACCCACCAGCTCTGGTGTATGTGGCTAGTGCCCTAGGCACTTGAGCTATCTTCTTTTGAAAAGTTCCTGTTCATGTCTTTTCCCCACTTTTTATGGGGTAGATTTTTTTCTTGCTAATTTTCTTGAGTTATTTGTAAATTCTGCTTATTAGCCCTTTATTAGATGCATAGCATGCAAATGTTTTCTCCCATTCTGTAGATTGAAAACTATTCCAACCTCTATGGAAAGTAGAGTGGAGATACCTCAAAGAAGTAAAAGTAGATCCAGCAATCCCGCCATTCAGTACCTACCAAAAGGGTGGGGGGACTATTTTATCGAAAAGACACTTACACTCGAATGTTTATTGCAGCACAATTCACAGTTGCAAAGATGTGGAATCAACGCGAGTGCCCATTATATGTGAGCAGATTAATGAAATGTGGTACATGTATACTAGGGAGAACTACTCAGGCATTAACAAAAAAGGTGAACTAATACCTCTTGTAACAACCTGGATGGAACTGGAGACCATTCTCCTAAGCAAAGGATCACAAAAATGGAAAAACAAACACCACATGTGCATATTATTAATTGTAACTAATCAACAAATGCTCGTGTGCATATATGGAAGTGAAACTCAATGGAAATCAAGAAGGTGGGGGGTGGAGGGGACAGGAAAAATCACACCTAACAGGCACAATGTACGCTATCTGGGTGACGGGCACACTGACAGCTTTGACTCAAACTGTGCAGAAACAATTTATGTAGCCAAAACATTTGTACCCCTGTAATATTCTGAAATAAAAGAAAATTTTTTGACTAAAAATAGTGCATATTCTTTTAAGATGTAGCCTGATTCGTTGGAAATATACCAAGTAACACTTGCTGCAGATATCATCGATTCCTCAATAACTTATTCCCATTATCTGCGAGAAAATATAAAATTTTGGCCAAACAATTACAATGTGACATGTAAAGCTTCTCATCTGCCAGCCTCCAATCTTAGAAATCATATTTAAAGTAAAATTCTCCACATGTTATGCTATTCTTAGCTCAGTTAAAACATGATGCTGGATATAGCAGCATAACTATAATGTTGCCATGGTTATCTACCTATTAATGATTAAAATCGCTTCCTTATACTCATTAGAATGTACAGCTTGAAAATGGAAAAGAAGTTTCAGTTTATTAGAAGATTATAAAATCCAGAGTTCTCAAAAAAAAGTTTGCATTTCAGGAACCAGTTTATGGTCCCTCATGTCCCACTGATCCTTCCTCTGTGTCCACAGTACGGGTTTTGTTTTGTTTTGTTTTGTTTTCCTCATCTACTACAGCAGTAAGGGCACAATGATTTCGTGAATCATAGAGTCATTATCATTTACGGGATGAAATAGTATGAATTATGCAAAGGTATAAATTTTTATAAATACCATAAATTATCAGCAAATTAAGTGATCCATTTTAATTATTTATTAGACCCATCCTCCTGAGTCTACATTCAAAGCTATCACCATAAATTATCAAGTCAAGTGAACTTTCAAAAGCATAGAATGAAGATTGATAACTATTATTTCTTTTACAGAAATGCCTTTGAGATTCATAAGGCAGATACTTTTATTTATTGTGATTTTAAAAATCACTCAAAGCTTGTCTCTTTTCCAGGTTCCAGAAAAACAAATAATTTATCTTCTCACATTTATAGTCCTCACCATAGTTTTTTAGAAAGAAACAAAACTTGAAAAATGCATACAAGATATTGTAGGCCATTTTGCTCTGCTTGAAAGGGAAAAAGGAATTGTATGGTCATGTTTATCTTCCTTTACTTCTCTGTTTATTCAACAGACATGTCCTGAGGGCCTACTATGTGGCAAGCCCTTCATTGATGTTACAGAATATGAATAGCCCTTCCTATGAAGCTACAGGACACAGAAATGAACAAACACTGTCGGTTTCTGTCTTCACAGACCTTTTAATAGCACTGGTAAAAAGTGATGGAGCCAAGACTTATGGTTTGGGAATAAATCGCCCCCCTCCTACACCAAGATGAACCCTTAAGCTGGCCTTCAAATTCCTCAGCGCATATTTTAAGCCTTCCAGGCAGAAATCTGCCATGCTTCCCTCAAACTGGTTACCTGTGGACATCCTTAGAAACCAAGTTCCTGTGACAAGGATCTTGTTTCCAATGAGAAAATAATATGCAGATTTCACAGCCTCAAGGAAGCTACTTTCTCCACATAGTCTTCAGGGTCTAGATGTTCCCAGTCTTCTGGACACTGATGAACTTTTTTGTTTAATGTCAAAAATCATGTGGACACTTTATTTTAGCATCTCCAGTATGAACAAGCTATGTTTTATTTGCATATTGAATCAACCTTGTAATAAAAGTCTCTCCATTTTATAGATGAAAAGACATGAATGTCAGTGGAGATAAATAAGTTCCCCAAATTAGAGCAACATAACTCAGGACATTATGATTCAAAAATGTATGTTCTCTCAAAGACATCATGTTGACCTAATTATAAATTTTTAAATTTCTTATCACATTACAAATCCTTTTAAATCAGGAATCACCCTTAAATATGTCTGTTATTTCCATTAAGATCTAAAAATCAATGTTTTCCCTATAATGGGATCTAATTGACATTTTGTTTTATGACCATAAGCAATAATAACAATAGTCACAATTAGAAGAGGCAAGAGGGAGGAAATCAGCGTGAGGGGCAGTGAGAAAACAAGACTGATAATAACAGGTTGGATAGAATTCAAGTTGCAGGTGTCAGGGGATAAAAGGGTCCCAAATATGAGAAGAATTAAGAGCAAAGGTTTTGAGATGAGAATGTACAAAGTCTATCCGTGGACAGGAATTAGATCTTAAACATCCTCCTGAGTAAGAACGGAAAAGCAAGCATCCAATGTACTCAATACTAATATGAAACTAGTAGATGAACAACTCCAGGCCCATGTGAGAGACATATTTAAATTCAAGGGGGGATTGGTAAACTCTCACCTATCTACACAGCATAGAGGCACGTGGCACACCTCCAGGGTGAAAGGCTACAACTTGGACTTGACCTAATAAATACAAACAATGTAACCTCATCATATGTACCCTTATACTAATCCAAAAACAAAGAGCCCCTTAGATTTTTTAATCATCTCTCTAGAGACTGAAAAATGTTGTATTTGAACAATTACTGAGCAGTGACTTCTTGGTTGTGCACAGTATCTCCTCTTTCCTTGGAGCAACAGGCCAGGTCTTCATGACCTGAGGACAGAGAACTGCGTGGAATGGAAATAAATATAGTACTTGAGAAGGGAAAATTTATAGAAAGACACTTCAAAAGCATTATTCACCAAGAAATTAAAAGAAAGCGTGGAAGACAAGCACATAAAGGAGAATTAACAGGATAAGAAAAACAAAGAATAAGGGTTGAGGACTGACGGTGGAAAGCTACAAAACAGGTTTAAGTGAGAAAGAGAAGTTAGAACAGACTTTGAAAGAATAGCGATAGAGCCAGGAGAAGAACCAGCTCTCAGAGTCCACGGAAAGGGAGCACTTCCCAAGGAGGAGGTGAGCAGAAAAGCCAAAAGTGAAGGGGTGAAAGGAGAATGGGAATCCAAAAGGGGGTGCAGGATCTGACAAGGTCACAGGAAACGCTAACATTTGACAGGTCAGCATCAGGGGTAGAATTTGTGTGAGGGCTCAGAGAACACTCAGTAGGGTCTTCAGAGTAGACTGTCGCTGTCTTAGTCTGCTCTGGTGCTACACATCTGAACAAACCAGGATGGAAATATGTATGTGTATAATCTATATCTATAAATGTGTGTATATAGAGATATGTATGTGTGTGTGTGTATAGAGAGAGACTCAATATGTAGTTTGATATCATTTTTATGTAAGTATTAATTTCCTATTCATCTAAAATAACCAAACAGGTACATGGCCACCTTCCTAAAGTATAGTGTGTGTGTTTGTGTGTGTGAGCACACACCTCTGTATGTGTAAAACCCATTCTCAGTTATTTTCTGTACATCACATCATTCTCCATTTAAAACAAATCAAGGTTATTAGGATTTCAGCAGGTGGCCATCTTTGTCCTTACTTTAAACTTCTAAGGCTGGAAGAATTTCTTATTGTTCTAATAAACTACTAAAGAATAAAAAACAACAATTTTGTTTTTTCAAGAATTGCTAATCTTTAAGGGATGGAGGTCAATTTAGGAGTTCAAATAAAGGTATATACTATAAAGACATTGTATCAAAGGCCAGACATGGTGGCAGTGCCTCGTGCCTGTAATCCTAGAACTCTGGGAAGCTGACATGGTTAGATTGCTTGAGCTCAGGAGTTCAAGAGCAGCCTGGTTAAGAGCAAGGCCCAGTCTCTAAAAAGAATAGCCAGGCATTGTGGCTGGCACCTGTAGTCCCAGCAACTCTGGAGGCTGAGGCAAAAGGATGTCTTGAGCCCAGGAGCTTGAGGTTGCTGTGAGTTATGAGGCCATGGCACTCTACCCAGGGTGATGAAGTGAAACTCTGTTTCAAAAAACAAAACATTATATCAATTCCAAAGGGGTCTAATGAGGAAGTAAGTAAATTGTATATCACATGTATCCAAAATTCATTTCAGTAGATGTTAAAGGAATTGGATTTTATACTTCACATATTTTACTGGTCACCGTAAAATTCACAAAACCTTGTTACTTGTTCAATTAAATATTTTCTCATAAAAATACATTCAGTAAGGCAAGCAGGTTATACTTTTCCATGTGTGATAGATATAAGAAGTATCTCTATGAGACTTAAAAATTATATATATATATCTTGGGACTTTTAAATATATACATTTATTTATATATATAAAGCATATGTGTGTGTATACATATATGGTGTGTGTGTGTGTGTGTATGTATGTATATATGGCTCAGGCTAGAAAACTGCCTGAGAGGAAGAGTGGTCAACCTGGCAAATACTTAACCAAGAAGACTCCTGAGTTCTAGATGAAGAGACTACAGGACAGGCAAGATATTTTAGCTTTTGGAACCCTAGCTTCTCAGTCTATAAAATTAATACAATCACTATAAAGACTGAGGATCTGATAGGCCTAGTTTAGGTGCTAGATAAGGTGCATAAATCTTAAGTGCTAATATGCTACCTTTTTATCATTGCTTTTATAAAAACATAAAACATGAAATGTAACTTAGTCATGGAATGGAGAATCAGCCACAGCTACCTAGATTCCTTCAAAAAAATTTCTCTCTCTCTCTCTTTCTCATATAATCATTTCAGCATGTCATTCTGTTGACATATGCTCTGAGTACACAGATTATCAATGAAGTCCTTGTATCAGATTTTATAAAAATAAAAATTGAATCTGTCACCCATTTTTTTCTTATTTATTTCTAAATAAAAGCACATCCTTCTGATCAACAGGACAGCAGGCTGTCAACCTCACTTCTTTTACCAAAATTTAATTAAGCCCACCTGTGCCTGAATAGGGACAAACAAAAATTAGGCTGAGAACAAGCTGTGTGTTTGAGGGTGCAAGAGCTCATCCAAGAGTCAGCACATTCCAGGGAGAGCAGACTCAGGGGAAGAACTTGCTACTGGATCAGGCAGACAAAGAAAAGCACATACGGTTTGCAGGCTGATCGCATCTAATTCACTGATCTGATATGCTTCCAGAAAAGAGCTAAAACTTCCGGGATTGAATATGACTGAAAAGGAAGAATAACACACCTGGGTGACCAGAGCAGCTGACAAGGGCATACACTAAGCGTCCCTGGTGCATGGCCTCCTGGCCAGGTGAAGCACCCACCTCGTGCAGAACTACATTTCATGCAAAAGCCATCACACCAGGGTGTAATGTTTGGCTCTCACATTATTATTATATTTAAAAAAGAAAATAAAATAGAAGTATAATTTTATAGCCCTCTCATTGATGCTCCCTGAACCTAAGTCGGTAAGTGTGTAAACATAAATAAATGTAGCTTTCAAGTGTCCAGAGGGCCCAAGGGGAGAAAACAGCAACACACTTTGTTACAAAAATGGCAGGTGACAAAAATGTTCCTTTCCCCCCAAAATCATTGCTATTGTGAGGGAACTACAATGACGCACATATTAATTAGGTAAAAGCTAGGTTTCAAAAAGACTCCACTATGCGACAGATAGTTAATGGTTAATGTTTTCCTTCTACATTATCAGAGAAAAATCAGAAGGGAATTCAGAAGCATCTTTTTTATCCACCAAATAATAGTCATGAGTCCGTTCTGCATATCAATCAGAGCGGTTCTGCATTGTGGGTGGTGGCAGCTATTCAATCAATATTTTTACAAGATTATTTTCTTTTCCTTTTCAGCGTTATCTTTGATTCAGAGTTATTCTCTCCCCAAGTACGAACATTCTGTTTCATCAAAGCCCTACAAAATTCCAGATGGCTTTAGGGACATTTCTACGTGGAACTTGTTTTCTTCTTGAAATGAAGGGTGGGCCAATGATTAGTTTTGTTTGTTTGCTCATTTGTTTGTTTTTACAGCACGCTTGAGTGATTCTTCTATTAAAGCCCCTTTGGGGGGATCCCTTTCTTCTGAACTCTGCTTCCCTTCCCTGCAATTCTTTTGTTTGTTGTTTGTTTTTGTTTTTGAAACAGAATCTGACTTAGCCGCCCTGGGGTTGAGTGCTGTGCCACAGAGCTCACAGCAACCTCAAACTCCTGGGACTCCTCAAACCTCAATCTTCTTGCCTCAGCCTTCAAAGTAGCTGGGACTACAGACACCCACCACAATGCCCAGCTAACATTTCTATTTTTAGTAGAGACAGGGTCTCGAACTCATGAGCTCAAAGGATCCTCCCATCCGGGCCTCCCAGAGTGCTAGGATCAAAGACATGAGCCATTGCACCTAGCCCCAACAACTCTGTATAAATACTGTTTATATATTATATGTGATACCTTCCAACAAAAAGATATCAAGAAAATTTAAACTTTTCTTCTTAAACACTACTGTACTAGATCAGGCATGGGGGCTCACGTCTATAATCCCAGGACTCTGGGAGGCTGATGCAGGTGGATCCCTTGAGCTCAGGAATTGGAGACCAGCCTGAGCAAGAGCAAGACCCCATCTCTACTAAAAATAGAAAAGTTAGCTGGACATGGTGATACACGCCTGTAATCTCAGCTACTTGGGACTCGGGAGGCTGAGGCAAGAGGATTACTTGAGATCAGGTGTTTGGGTTTGCTGTGAGCTGTGATGCCACAGCACTCTATCCAGGGTGACAGAGTTAGATTCTGTCTCAAAAACAAACAAAAAAAAGACACTACTATACTACAAACAGCTTTCAATGTTCTTTCATAATTTATTCTGTATTATAAAATGAGAACTGTGAAAGTTTGTGCCACCTGAGCTTCTGCCTACCATCACACACACAGAATCAGAGTGGGGTGGGGTCTTTGGGGGCTCTTGACCCAGCTAGATCCCAACCACTGAGGGGAGCTTTCAGACACGGCTGCCAGAGCCCTGTCCTGATGAACTGAATCAGAATCTTTGGAGGGTGAGGCCCAGACCTTGATATTTCTCACAGCCCCATGTTCAGCCAGAGTTGAAAGCTGCTAGTGTAATCCAGGAGCCAAGAAAACTAAAGCCCAAATAGTTTCGATCACTAACACACCTGCATTAAGGGAAAGGTAGCAAATCTGTGAGTGGACTCCCACATTTTCAGTGCAGGGGGTTTCCACGCAAAGTCTGCAGGCTTGCAAAGGCTTTCTGAGAAACAGGGAAACAATTTCTTTCCATCTCTCCCAGATGAGGATGAGTTACATAATTTGCAGGGTCCAGTGCAAAATGAAAGTGTGGAGCCCCTTTTTTATAAATTATTAGGGATTTCAAAAACTTGACCGCAGAGCATTAGGCCAAGCACAGGGCTCTTCAGCGCAGACCCAGGTGCCACTGAGCAGGACACACACTTAGAAAGTGAACTCGTGTACAGATGCAGGTTTTGAAGATTTTCTGTGTTCAACAACATTAGCAACAAATATATAAATCGGGACACCGTGCTGAACAAGTCATAGGGTGCATGTTTTGAAGATATTCTGTGTCTATTTCTGCCTGGCCCTGCTCCTCCCTCATCAAAAGTGGAAGCTATGAGACACAGGCTTTCCTGAGATTTATTTGGAGAAATGATGTCAGAGAACAGAAGAGGGAGACTGGGCACAGTAAAATAGGAAAGGAAGGAATCAGTGCAAGGGTGTTGTGATGGTTAATTTTATATGTCAACTTGACTGGGTTCAAGGATACCCAGATAGCTGGTAAGCTATTATTTCTCGGTGTTTCTGGAAGGATTAACATTTGAGTCAATGGACTGAATAAAGAAGACCTCTCTCACCAGTGCACGTGGGCTTCCTCCAATCTGTTGAGCCTTGAATAGAACAAAAAGATGAAGGGAAGAGGAATTTGGTCTCCCTTCTTGAGCTGGGACATCCATCTTCTCCTGTCCTGAAACATTGGCTCTCTGGTTCCAAGGCCTTCAGACTCAGACGGGACTTACATCATCGTCTACTCTGGTTTTCAGGTCTTCTAGTTTGGACTGGAACTACACCACCAGCCTTCCTGGGCCTCCAGGTGCAGGTGGCAAAGGATGGAACTTCTCAGCCTCCATAATCCCATGAGCCAGTCCCTCGTAATGAATGTATCTATCTATCTATCTATCTTTCTTTATCTACCTATCTACCTATTTGTTTATCTATCTATCTATCACCCACATCCCATTGGCTCTGTTTCTCTGGAGAACACTGTCTAATAGAGATATGTTACTGCACCAATCATGGCTGTGGGCAACTGAGCTGTATCTCCTGAAACCAAGAATATGTCTCACCATTGTATGTCCCACCTGAGGGGGTCGCCTGGGTCCTGCTACCAGTCAGCCAAGCCTGGCTCTGTAAGGGGTTCACTCCCTGGTCCTTCCATGTTGCACGTGGAGTGTCAGGGATGGAGTTACCACAGCTGAGGCTGGACTCTCTCAGGGGAAACCTGTGTGAAGCTGGCTGCAGCAGCAGAACTGGAGGGGCAAAGAGGCAATACAGGGAGCAACCTTCTGAGCTGGGATTCAGCCAGCAACACACCCACACTGATTTTCACTGAAACTCTTTACTTCCCAGAATACCTATTAACACCTTTCTGGACATGTGCTATACAGGAAACAGGGTTTGGAACAAATTAGAGCAACTTTATACTCAGATTTATACTAAGAGCAAGTGCTAGCTCTCCTAAAATTCCATAATGCACATCCAGAGAGTTTTAATGGGGATATAATTTTTTTTTTTTTTTTGAGATAGATTCTCAAGCTGTCGCCCTGGATAGAGTGCCTTGGTGCCACAGCTCACAGCAATCTCAAACTCTTGGGCAGGGCTATCATTTTTATGCTATGTAAGTCAGACATTTTTCAAACGATTGCTAGATGAAATAGAAAATGGCACTTTCTGCCTGCAAATCGGTAATTGTCGAAAGTTGTAAATGAACTTGGCTATAGCTAAAAATGACACAGAGAAACCGTCTCCTTGTTTAGACAATTCTAAACACATTCACTCTTGGTCTCTGAGACTGCTGGCAGTAATTTGCACAGACATATTATGACTAAATGTCTTCTTACTATATTTGTTTAATTGTGACGGCAGACTCACAGAGGGATCTCGGCAGGCGGGGGAAGTCTCCCTAAATACATTTGGTGTAGGTGTTCCCGCAGAACTGATACAAGTAACATAGAAAACAGCAAAACAAAGTAACTTTTACATAACTAAGTTAAAATCCCTACTCTTACTTAGGAACTATATAGTAGGTACATTCATTTTCCATCAATAACTTGCTACAAAAAATTCCTCTCAAGCATCTTCTCCACAGCAATTTTCCCATCCTCCGACCTGCCAGGTCACATTTACGCAGCATTGAGAATGTCCAGACCCCTGAAGGTGGACGCGTGTGATACCAAGATGTTTATACATTTAGCCAAACACAAAAATTCTGCCTTTAAGGAGACCATAATTGAAATATCAAAATTACAAAATTTCCTGCATTAAAGAAAACATTTGGGTAAGGTTCTCAAAAAACAGATTTATACTAAGAGCAAGTCAAATGCTTTGAGCGATGTTTTTATCAGTGTTTTCAAAATGCAATTGCTTTACCCCTAAATGTTTATTTGTGATTGGAAAACATGACTTTAAATATTTAGTTTTCCATCTGTTTTAAATGTGAACACCCACAAAGGCTGTACCCTGCCAGTCTTCCCTATGCTCTTTCTATTGTCACGCTGTATTTCTGCTTGTAACCCTGGGAATTTCACTCAAAAACAGCTCAGGAGCGTGGACCGACAAAGCAAGGTTCCTGTGAAACCAGTGTGTATGCGTATGGAAAAAACACAAGGTATCCTTTTTCCACTCCTGTATTGTATTCAAATTTATTCTTAGATATAGGGTTTCAATAAAAATTCTCTTATATCAATAATGACATTATTTTCAGATCTTACATAAGCAGAAGTTTCTCTTACGAGGCAAAAGCTGGTGGTCACAAAAAAAAAAAAAAAAAAAAAAAACTCAGAGAGAAACCTGGAGGTCAGTGTCCATTATACTTCACTTTATTTCTATATTTCATCATAACCCTACTTGTCATTCAATAAGACAAAAAAGAAATGTATTAGAACTCTCTCTCTCTCTCTGAATCTGGGTCACTCTTAACATAGCAAATCATAAAGCATCTAATCGTGTTGTACCAAACAACCACTGTCATCTTTAAGGTTCCAATTAAATGTCACTGTAGTTGTAAAACTACATAAGAAGGCCTCTTAGAATGCAAAGCTTAGCAACCTGGAGGTCAGAGTTCATTATACTTCACTTTATTTCCATATATCATATTTTCTCCTTCACAACCCTCTTCTTATGGAAGAGACGGCCCCCAAACAGCCCTGAATTCTCCAGGTTTCAATGGCAGATTAAACAATCCTACCTCAGTAAGTGTACACACCCCTTCTCTCAGCTCCTTTAAAACTATAGTAAGTAAATGTCTGGAGACAAGGGGGCTGAAAATGTGAGGGAGACTGAAAGTCAGTACTAAGAACAGCCACGCTAAGGAACTTTGGACCTGTGGAATGCTGACGGCAGAACCCTCCTGTCCTCTAACCCACTCGGTCCCAGAAGTTGCAGCAGCCTGACACTGTCCAGGCAGAGAACATGAGCTTTCCCAAAGGAAAGATCCAGGAGTGTTTCCCCCAAACCTACCACTCAGAGCATCTACATGTGTGGATCAAATGGGAAAATTCCACCTGTGCATTTAGGACCACTAATCACCTTTTTATCCCATCACTCTTGAGCAGACAATGGATTACCAAATACTTGAGGAAAATCTCTAATGTGGATGAAAGAGACCAAGCAAACAACCTACCCCCCTGCCCCCCAAACTAGGAGGAAACAGAATCTGGACAACCACCTTTAATATTCTGAGATAGATAAGAGGAGATGGTACATGCATCAAACAAGAACAGGAGCGTATTAAAAAGCAAAGAAAAAATATCTGGGAATGTTTAAATATTCTAGCAGATTTTCTTTAACTTATTGAAAGGTTAGAAGATGATTTGAGGAAGTCCCTAGGGAATAGAACACAATGGAAAATAAGATAGAAGAAAATAAGAAAGTTGCAGACCTGGTCTTTCCATAAAGAGAGAACAAGGGAATATAGAAGACAGAAGATGATTTAATTTTCCATAATTAAAGAACATAACTCTAAGGTGTTAGAAGGATGCACTTAGATGTGGAAATAGTGCCACTCTGAGGAACTGTGATTTATTATAAAATTTCTGAATTCTCAATGGAGACAAAGAGAAGAGTTTACAAGCTTCCAGGGTGAAAGGGGAGAAAAGATCCCATAATAAAAGATTAAGAATCAAGCATCTTTGAAATTCTGGACAGTGACATTAGGAGCAATGGATTGAGACTTTCACATTTTTGAAGGCGAATAATTTACAGCCCAAAATGCTATCCCAAATCAAGCCATCAATCAAGCATGTGGGTAAAGAAAATTTCAGTTCACGTTTGGTATCGCAATCTTTCTCGCCCATAGGCCCTTTATAAGAGGTTCCTTGAGGATGTACTTCACTGCAAGGAGAAAGAAAAACCAGGAACGAAGACATGGGATGCAGGGAACTGGAGAGAGGAGTGAAGGGACTGTAGGGATAGTAAAGAGGACTCAGTGTGCAGCTGGGACCAGCCGCACAGCACAGCTCTGGAGACAAACGGGCTGACGTCACTGTGATACCCCTTGCTGCATCTTTTTGATCTGAGACATAGTAAAATGTACAGTTCATTCTGACCCAGGTTTTTATCCACCCTTGGCGCCACGTACTCGTGAAGTTCTTGTCCCTTCATGTCCTGCTGCAGGCTTGGCTAGGCCCCCTTTCTCCCTGCAGAAGTACTCTCTCTCCAGAAGACAATTATGACTTGTCCCTTTGATAACAAACGTCTTTCAGTACTATGTTGATTCACGTCAGAGAGCCCTGAGAAGTCCATCTTTAATTCTAATATTAATGAAAAAGTGGGGGGACTATAAAATATGTTTGTAGAGCTACTATGAGCAGTAATCACATTTAGTTTAAAATGACATTAAAGGCCCTGGGGTGGGAGTGGGGAAGAAATCACAAATACATTTCTGTCATTATCAGAGTAGACTTCATTTTTATTTTTGACATCTATTTCCTCCCCACCCCAGTTTTCTAAAAAATGCAGTGATGCCTCTGTCAAAGTAAGAAAGGTGGCTGAAATATTCAGGAATAATTGGAATTCTGTTGGCCATGACCTTATCCCATTCTTGGCCTTACAGCGGCAACATCGATCATTTTAATATCACATTCTCACATGCCCTTAGTTACTTGCTTCCCCAGTGAATATTATTCACTGTAAAGCTTAGAATGTTTGGTAACAAAACAATAATGAGGCCTTAGAGCCCACTTACATACGATATGAGGTTGGACAATTAAGTTCACGAACTATCCCAGAAAAAGTGCTACATACCTCATTGCTGAACATCACTATCGTCACCTTGGGAAGCTATGCACACATGCTAGCAACTGGTATACCCTAAAATCAATTTTGGAAATCTTTTTCTGGAATGGTTGTCAGAGCTGTCATTGTACATGATTTGACAATTAAGTTCCTGAACTCGTCCTAGGAAAAATGCTTTGAAGGGTGAATTAGACACTGGCATCCATGCATAGCTTCCCAAAGAGAATACTTCCATGGTGACTATAAAGATATTCAGCAATGAGATATATAACACTTTTCCTAGAATGAGTTCATGAACTTAATTGTCTGACCTCATATATCCTAATTCACATGGCTCCTAAAATGAGAATAGTCAGGGCTTTGTCAGGATGGTGTAGGTGTAATAATCTTTCTGTCAACCAAAAGAGGAGAGCCCAATGACTAAATCCATACCCTTTTCTTTCAATAATGTGCAAAGCTAAGCATGATTTGGAATCCAAATTCTACTTAATGGGAAAGAGGCTACCAACCTCTAGCATGCTGCCACCCTGTCCTGTGAATGGGTAAGATGTAGGGTCTTCCTGTTGATCTCTGGAAGCTACCAAGGCCATGTCAATCCACTGACTCTCAAATGAGAAAAGAAAAAAGTTGATAACCAGTTCTCTCTAGAAATAAATGAAGCTCTGGATTACTCAGGCATTTCTTCCTTTCTACATTTTCCCAGGTTTCAGCAGGTTTCCTATTTCTTAGAATGTAAGAGAAAAGCAAAGACATGAACTGTGCTTAAAGTTGGCTTTCTAAAAATAAACAGACCAGCTTCTAGAACAGGTTTACTGCTGCTTCTGACCACTGCAGCTTTGTAGGGAAGACTGTGCATTAGACATCAATATTAACCCAGTGTCATCATCATACAATCCTCCCCCCAATAACAAACTCACTATCTCAATATCTTTTGGTTGGAGGCAGGGGAGTTAAATTATGTAACTTAATACTTATTATCTACCTATAAAATAATATTTAGATTGCATTTCCAAAGAAATCACTGCACTGAGGAAGACTCATGGAAATGAATCTTCATTGGAAATAAACAAGTAATCTTGAAAAGGATATAATTTCTAAGCAGTAAAATTCTCACTACACAACAGTTCTACTTCTGAAATTGCATTTGAATTGACTCATCTACATCTTTGGGGTAAAACCATTGATTAAAAAAGATAGATGGTACCAGTAATAGAAATAAGATTTTCTATACACCATCTTGTCTTGGGTTGATTATTAGCTGTGGCTTAATTACTTTACAGAAAGTAAATTAGAAAGCAGGTGACCAAAAAAAAAAAAGAAAAGAAAAGAAAAAGGAAGTAGGTGGCCCAAATGTCTAAGAAATATAGAAATTACCAGTGAGGGTGCTTTGAAGGTAAAATACAGTTGACAATATAAAAATAAAACCAATTATACCCAAAGAGAAAAAGGTCATTTTATACAAAGGACACTTGCACTCAAATGTTCATAATAGCACAATGCATAATCACAGAGACGTGGAAACAACTCAAGTGCCTACCAATATATGAATCATTTAATAAAATGTGGTATATGCGAACTATGGAGTACTGCTTAGCCTTACATATAAAAAAAAATGGCAATCTGGTATCTTCTTGGAGAGTCTGGAGGGAAATGGAAATCATTCATCAAAGTGAAACATCACAAGAATGGAAAAACAAACACATGGACTCAGTACCAAATTGGAACTAATCGATCAACACTTAAGTACACATATAGAAGGAATCTCAATGAAAATCAAGCTGGGGGGAGAGAGGGAATGCACACGTACTAGGTACAGTGCATACTGCCTGAGTGAAGGGCTCTCTTACCTGTATAGCTTTGACTTAATCTTATTTAATCTAAATCTTTAATCTATATCTTTTGTTTAAAGTATGTAAACAAAATATGTATACCCCCTAATATTCTGAATTTTAAAAAAAATTAAAATTAAAAAACCAAAATATTGACACAGAGTCTACCCTGTATACACTATGTTTGGGAATGTTGAAGAAATATAATTAAATCCAAATCTCCCAGTGCAAAAATCCCCTCCACAGGGTAGTAGATGTTTATTACTGAATAAACATGAACCAGAACCTGATGTGCAGAAACCAGACATGTTTTATACAGCCAAGCAGACACAATCCATTAAATACACCTAGGTTTGACTTTCGTTCTCAAAATCACAGGTCTTCATCACTTCTCATTCAAGGTTTTACAACATTTCTTTGCCTTGGGGCTTTTAAGCTGCATTGCAAAACTCATCAGTTGGCTGTTGTTGATAGGAACGAGGATAATATATTCATTTACTTAAGGACTCCAAGGACGAGCGGTTGGAGTGTCTCATATGTAGTTGGAACCAGAGTCTGTAAGCATGTTCCAAGTTTAAGGAAATATAAAGAACAAAATCCCCTTCCAAACTGGAAAACCTTTTTGCAAAGGGTAGAAGGGAAAGAAAACAATTTTATTATTGAATGACTTTTTTGTTTTTTGAGACAGAGTCACTCTGTTGCCCTTGGTAGAGTGCAATGATATCATAGCTCACAGCAACTTCAAACTCTTAGCCTCAAGTGATCTCTTGCCTCAGCCTCCCAAGTAGCTGGGACTATGGGAGCCTGAAACAACACCTACTTAGTTTTTCTTTTTTTTTTTTTTCTTAGTAGAGATGGGGTCTTGCTCTTTCTCAGGCTGGCCTCAAACTCCTGAGCTCAGGGGATCCACTGGCCTCAGCCACCTAGAGGGCTAGGATTACAAGCGTGAGCCACCACACCTGGCCTATTGAACAGCTTTTTAACCAGAGTGTGATGCTCATCACGGGCAATCCACAATAGACAGTGCAAAGACAGAAGGAAGTCTTCCTCTTTTATATAGCTAAATTGATACAACTCTTTATATTCATGTTTTCAAGGTAAAATTGCTAATTTTCTCATATCTTTGTGATTTTGGAGTCAGATGACAGCTGAAGTTAGGCTCTTAATCTGAGGACAGGGCATTATCTTCCTTGATAATTAATTTCAGAGATGCGGTGGCTTTCCGGTCCCTGAGGGAACATTCCTAAGTTACAAGCCTGGCAGGAGGCCTATTTCTAATTTGACTTTTCAGGAGAAGATGAAGGAAGGGGTTGAGGATGCTGCTTACTATACCTAGAGAGGCTGGACTTGAGACTCCACACAGAACTCTGTTCCACACAGAACCCTGTACCCAAGGCCGGCCAGGAAGCAGTGCACTCTCATGCCTGTGAAGGATTTGTGAGCTTGAAAAATGCGTGTATCAAAGATGACCAGTGGAGACTTGAGACCATGGTGCTCCTTCCCAAATGTTTTGTCTAATTTTAAGATTCTCACTATCATTGCATGACCCTAGATTAAAGAAAGGAAACTTCTCATATATGACTCAGATTGAATTTCTTATGATCCAGGAATGGAAAGAAAGTAACTCAAAGCAGTTATTGTTTTCAGAAAGAGTAAACAGGATAGAATCAAATTCAGACCTGCTACGTTTACTTAACTGCCTGACAAGGGACACAAAGAAAGGGGCTTCAAGGGGGGGTGGGAGGAAAGCCTGGCCTGTGAACAGGGAAGTCTGGGGGCCCAGAGTAACAGTCACCACACAATAGTTCTTGTCAAATGAGGGAAAAGACTGTGCATATGAGGTAACGGAGGTAACCAATGACCAATAGAAGAAGACAGTAATCAAAGACCAACAAAAAAGAACAATAATTCCTGGAGAGGCAGACAGTCCAGTGAAAAGAGCTGTGACCAATTTCCAGCAGAGAGAAGGGGGCATTTGCACCTCTGCGTGACCTTTGCCTCTCTATCTCTCCCCTCCAACTCTCTTTGAAAGTGCTCTCAGCTTTCTCTTTGTTAGTAAATAAAATTTCTCTTTGCTATTCTGAAACTTGTGCAGGTTACCTTTGCTTTCTATTCATGTTGCTCCTTGCTTGTGCTGTTTTTTTGTTCTTTTTTGTTGTTGGTTTTTTTTTTTGAGATAGAGTCTCACGATGTCACCCTTGATAGAGTGCTGTGGCATCACAGCTCACAGCAACCTCCAACTCTTGGGCTTAAGTGATTCTCTTGCCTCAGCCTCCCAAGTTGCTGGGACTACAGGTGCCCACCACGACACCTGGCTATTTTTTTGTTGTAGTTGTCATTGTCATTTAGCAGGCCCAGGCCAAGTTCAAACACTCCAGCCCTGGTGTATGTGGCTGGTGCCCTAACCACTGAGTACGGGCACCGAGCCTGTTGTTTTGGTTTTATTTTCAGTTTCCACCCACATTTGCTTTCAAGTCCCACTGTGCCTTGGTTGAACTTTCTAGCTCAGTCAAGTAATTGAACCAGGTGAGGTGGGTTTGGGAAACAGGGATCCCTGACCCCCAGTGATACAGGCTTCCTCTGCTCAGGGCTAGACAGGAACCTCCCATTTTCTAGGCCTGGGTGAGCTCAGAAATCAGTCACATCACAGACCCCGTCTCTGAGCACAAACAGGCCA
The DNA here is from genome assembly GCF_000181295.1 of Otolemur garnettii. NCBI lineage: Eukaryota > Metazoa > Chordata > Mammalia > Primates > Galagidae > Otolemur > Otolemur garnettii. The sequence continues at coordinate 4,702,126 of NW_003852527.1, read as the reverse complement.
CCCTTTCTGGGAGGTTCCTCCTTGAATAGGGAGCACACACCCTAATTCCTTGCCTGGGGTAGGACGTAGAAGCCCTCATTCTTGTGCTAGTTTCAGAATTTTTTTTTTTTTTTTTTTTTTT
>NW_003852527.1:4699828-4701975 GCF_000181295.1 Otolemur garnettii | reverse complement strand
AAAAAAAAAAAGGAAAGAAAGGAAGAAAAAAAAAAAAACACCCCACAAGGGGTAAGGCCCCAAGTGGGCCCCTGCCTGTTGTTCTCCCTGGCTCCAAAGACTTCTTCTGCATAAGCCTTAGCTGCTGGCTGGCCGATCTCCTCTTCACACGGCCGCAGCCACTGCTAAGCATCCTTCCCCCCACTTCTTGCTTAAGCCTGCTCCTGAGTTGCCAGGTACATGACTAAACCTCAGCTCCAGGGAAAGCAGAATTATTTTAAGATTATTTTCTGCCCACAGACCTCTAGCCATTTGTGACATATTTCTCCCTTCCCACAGGATAGGAAAAGCAGCATATCAACCCCCTAGACTGAAGACTCAGGGGCTTACCACTTGGATCTCCCCCACCCCCACTGCTGGAGGTTCTGCTCCCCTCTATTGCTTATCAATCTATCAATCTTTCCATCATAAATTCTCTGCTGTCACTTATCCACATGGTCTGTGGTTTCATCCTTCAAACTTGGAGACCAAGGACTTGGCATAGACAGAAATTCTGGCAACACCAATGGCTGTTTATTATTCATAGATACTGGTCACTTTTTCATATAAACAAGACTGAAAAGATCATTAACATCTGTTACACTGTTTTGGAAGTTCCAACAGTGTTAAAGTTTTATTTGTTTTCACACAAAAGTTAAGTAGATAATACCTCCATGTATAATATCCTTTAAATCCAACATGGATTTAAAGTACTGTCCTCTGAGTAGGGAAAAAAATTAATTATCTAAATATATTTTTACATAAGTAAGGATGTCTGGGCTATATTAGAGAAAGATGCCATTCAAAAATAGTTAACTTTCAAAGAAGAAAGTTTTCATTTAATTGGAAAATGCTTTTATTCATAAGATATGACTTCCTTAACATTGTCAGATGAAGTATTCTTTTGTTTCTTAAACTTCAAATCTGACTGATAAAAAGTTAAAATTTCTCAAGAAATCAGAAATTTTCTGATTCAAACCTTTTCTTCAAGGATCTTATAGACTAATTAACAGATATAGAAAGAAATAATGATGTTGATACAGGATTTCACCACTCAGGGCTGAACAGGGGTTCTCCCATTCTTTAGGCCCACGTGAGCTCAGAAATCAGACCCCTATTTCCAGGCATAAACAGGCTACCTTTTCCAGGACACACCTTCTGGACTCTAATAATGCCATGAACAAAGCAGCCTGAGATGTATTTTTGGGTGATTCCTCCTTGAGTAGGGAACACATACCCTAATCCCTTCCCTGAGATAAAAACTGTAAAACCTTGCCCCAGGGGCGGAACTGCTTTCAACTTTGAAAGGATTTTTTTCACCTACCAAATTGTAGCCAAAACGTAAGTCTCCAGACAATATATACCCCTAGCCAAAGGGCCCATGTGAGAGATTTCTGACTTGGGTCTTCCCCTTTGCCAGAGGCTCTGGTGCTTTTTACTTCTACTGTATTCCTTTCTGTCTAATAAAAATCCTGTCTTACCACTGATCTGTAGTCTGTGGGTTCATTCTTCAAATCCCAAGACCAAGAACTTACTGAGGAAGAAATTCCAGTATCAGTATTACTAGTACTGACCTCACAGTTCTTGCCTCCACCCAAGTCAATAGAAATTGCTAAGAGACTGAAAAAGGAATTTATACAGGCAAGGCTTTAAGAGAGGGGACAGGGGGATGTTGCTCCAAGGAAAGGGAGACAGTGCTGGTTAAGAAGTAACCAGACTTGTTCTCCAAATAAAGATGTGGAGAGCTTTTAACGAGGAGAAAGAGAAAATCTGAGCCAGTATTGAAATTAACAGAGGATACCCAGAAAAAGTGAGGTCTAAGAGAACAGAGGTCTTCCCAAGGAGGCCCCAAGGACACACCTGCAAAGTCCTCCCTGCAGTGACTCAGCTCTTCGGGATTTGTAGAAATTTAACTTCCTGGGACTGGAAATTAACCCTTGCTTCTGCTTCTGTAAAAGACCAAGCCCACTTCTCCAGCTTGATTCAAACTGGCCAATGAGAAAGGTAGCCATGAGCTGGAATTTTTGACTGGAGACAAAAAGGAAAAGATTGAGCCACTCAGGGAGTGCAGCCATTTAGATTCTGGTCTGCCATGGCTTCCCCGGCTGGAATAAAGCCCTTCCTCTTTT
>NW_003852527.1:4681780-4698942 GCF_000181295.1 Otolemur garnettii | reverse complement strand
CTCTTCAAGTCCCTTGCCCATCCTGAGATGGGATCACTCGTCTTCTTCTTGCTAATACGTTTAAGTTCTCTATGGATTCTGGTTATTAAACCTTTGCCCTTCCTCTTTTCAACACTGTGGGTGGGTATTCTTTCCTTCTCTCCATTGGGCTTCATCTTCCTACAACAAAATCATAGCACATAGATGAGGAGTTTTGTTGTCAGCTGCCCATCCCTCAAGCGTGCTTCTTCATACATCAAGCATGTCTCGTTAGCATGTGAAATCTCCACCACTGGGCATTAAAATGAAACAAAAGATCTGTGAGTGGTCAACTTTGGGTTCCATCTTGGCAGCAATCAATTCATGCCAGCTTTGACTGCAGCTGGTAGATACCTGCTCCAGTGGCTGCTGTGGTCCTGTTAAAGCAGAACCACCTTCTATTCAAACTGGGTGTTAATCGTTTTTAAAGCTTTTGCTCAGTACTATAAGCAGACTTAAGCTTTAGCTCAAGGGTCAAACAAGTAGCCAAAGTCCACCTTCTGTACCACCTTATTACTCACAGGGATTGATTCTTCCTAAAGTCATACTGTAGAACAATTACATGAAAGCTTTAACCTCTGTTCTAGCAATAGATTACACCTCTTTGAGGCTGCTATCTGCATAGGACACTGATGACCTCTGGCTGTAGTACCTCTGCTGCCTGGCCCACTGCTACTATTTCTAATCACACTTCTTTAAAGGTAGGTGATGACATTTTCCTATAGTATATCATCTTTCAACTGCCACAAAGGGATGCCCTAATGTTAGTCTTAAAAAACAAACAAAAACAAACCCATGTGTCGGTACAATTTTCTACTGAGGAATACTTTTTAAAATCAAGATGATATTTTACCTCTGTTTTTAATTGTAAAATGAAAGAAAATACGAATACATCACTGTAATATTGAATCATACAAACTTCTTAGTGGCTATTTTCCTAATAGTTCATCTCAAGGATATAACCGGTTTATTTCAGGACTTCATTGAATAAAATATATACACTTATTTCCAGAGAAGAAACTTGATGAAAGGATAAAGCTCTTTTTTTCCACTTAGAATAATAGTAAAATCAAATAAAATGAATTTAACTCATTGGCTAAGTTAGGTAAAGTAAGTATTCTTAATTTCACCACATTGTATATATATGGTAAGTGGCAGATAATGATAATTAGGAGGTTCTTTAGTTGAGCTTTCTAAAGCTTAATATTAGTATGTGCTGACAGTATACATAACGTGGAAATTAATCCTTAAATTGAAAATTTAGGTATAATTGCCACTAATCATTTTAATTGTATAATTGCCTAGTCTGAATAGGCTGCTTGCTGTAGCTGTGTTGTCAATAACTTTGTAATTAGGTCTATGCGTCTTGAGGAACAAAATAATGCAACACTGTGTTTTTCCCCAATAGAACCATTAAGCAATGAAGTTAAAGGCAAAATAGGCCCATGTAAATATGCTCAATTAACAGTTCATAGATTGTAATGTTTCCCCCAAATCCCTAGGCTGGCTATCAAGATTTTTCTTTCATTCCAAATAAAAATAGCTTTATCTCTTTTCAGATTATATAATAATAAATGTTCAATTTTTTAAATCTCCATACAATACAGAAATATAGAAATAAAAAGATAAAATCAGCCTCAATATCTCCACAGATATATAACCACTGCTAATATTTTCTTTTATATCATTCAGACTTTAACTGTGTATACACACTGACTTTTATGAAAACTGGATTGCTTTCAAACAATGTCCTTTATCTTGCTTCTTTTACATATTATATTATTAAAATACTTTGGGATTTACTCATATACATACAGTCTATCTCTTTAATATACTTTTCAACATACATACAGGGGTTCATAAAGTTCATGTATAAAATTGTACATGAAATTCATGAACACTCTGTACTTCCTTATTCATTTCCATTTTTGAAATATATTTAGTTACTATATTTCTTTTTTGCTACAAGAAAAAGTACTTTAATAAACATTCTTAACATACTTTACCTACATTATTTAATTCATAAATTTCTACATTGGAATTACTGGGCCAAAGAAAATATATATAACTCAAAAGATTTGGTTAAATATTTCCAAGTTTTTCTCCATAAGGGTTACATCAATTTCCTGTCTCATAAATAGTGTATGAAACAGACTGTTTCCTGATATTCTCGCTAACACTGGTTCTTTTTTTTTAATCATTTCATCCTCATTTTAAAAACAATGCCATTTCCAAAATATCAAAAAATACACCTATGTTCAAAGACCTACTTAAATATGGCTTTGAAAACCACAATGTTTTATTTACAAGTAGATGATAGTTTAACAGCACTCCTAGTAACTTATGATAAATAAAAATATGAGTATTATTCTGGCATCCCCTTGGGGTAGGTTTTATATTTATATATCTACAATGACTCTTAAAAGTGAAATTAATAATGGCCATTAATGTAATTTGTATTTCAACCTGAATTTGAGCGACCAGAGTACGTTTATCATTTATTTGGGAAAGGCCCACACATGCAAAAATTTAAGCAGAAAGTTGAAGCTTCTCATTTCCAATTTGTCAGCAAACACATCCCAATATTCAAGCATCTCTGAAAGGTAATCTGTTTAGCATCTGCAATAAATGATTTATAGCCCTATGTGTTAAATAAAGGCCAACATAGCTGCATCCTACAAGTTCACATTTAAAAAATTTATACTAAGTACCACTACCCCCACCCAACCTGGATCCAAGATTACATTTTAAATTACAGAGGAAAAAAATTAACAATAATGATAAGGGATGTCACATTTCTCAGAAAAGTACATAACTTCTGAAGTTTCTATAGTTAGTGCATCACAATTGAATCAAAACTAAAGAACTTTTAAAGTCATGTTTTTCTCACTGGTCTGGATGAACAACATCTTATCCCATAAATCCTGAAAGTTTAATTTACTCTGGAAATACACAATGACATTCTCGCAAGAAGCTATTTTCTTGCTATTGCACAAAGGTTAGTTTTAAAGCCAACCCAGGCAATACGTTCAGAAAAAGCAACACATTCATCGAATCAATTTAGCAAATGTTGCAAATCAACTTCTTGACAAATGAAATGAAGAGATTTGTGGAACTACCCTTGATGTCAGCTTCGGCCCTGTGGTGGTGGCCGTCATTTCAGGCGGAGGTATCCAAGACCCACATCTATGGGGAAGGCGAAAGCAGAAAACATGGTGAAGCTTTAGCAGGCCTCTGACTTCCAATAATTATAGACTAATTCTGATTATGAGCCATGTTACTACACGGCAGTCTTCAGAGTTTACACCTCAAACACAAAAAAACTTTGTGGCCATGTGGAGGAGATGTATGGGAATTATTTTCTTTGGGCTTGCTTTCTCTTTCTTTTCATTAAAAAACATGAGACATTTTCATATACCACAAAGTTAATACAGCAGGCTGGAGTCACTCTAATCAAATTAGGGGCAATTCCTTTGTAAAATCCACCCAGGTCTTCTTTGCCCCATGTCTCTGTGATAACCTCATGACGCCATTGTAACACTGGTCGATCTTGAGGACAAGCTCTCACACTTGACATGGGTATGTTGCTGCTAGAGCAAATATTTTGGATAGTGCAGCAACAGACGTGTATTCCACTGTGCCCAGCTGTGCTTCTGGTAATCTATGGATTTGCTGGTTTTACCCCAACTTTAGCAGTTTATCCACCATAAACTGGAAGACTCCATGGGACGTTCCAAACAGCCCAGGAATAAATCCTTTATGCAACCAACACACACTGTTCCATTTATATGTTTTCGCAAGTGTATAGAACATTCCTTTGTTCATTCTCGCCGCTGTCGAGGCTTAGCAACATCAGAGTACTGTAACATCAGGCGAGTTTTTGTTCCCCACGGTGGGTTTGTAAGGCAAAAGGTCGTGGCTCCAGCTTCAGTAGCTGAGTTGCGTTTTTCTGTTGACTCTAACCATTCACCTCTTCCCTCTGTCTTATATGATTTGATTGCACTGTAAAAGAAAATGTAGAATCCCCAGTAGAAGCCTGCACCCCAGACAATTGGGCTTACTCCTTGATAAACGCCCTGTAGTCCATTAAGTTTCCAAATGGTAGTTAACAAGGTAAAATTCCTTTATATTTCGGCCTTAGTTCCAATCCATCACTAACAGCAAAGCAGATTTTCACGAGGTCGAGCAGGTGCTGGAGACAGCACAGAATGAAGAGACATGGGCTCCACGGGGCTTGAAGAAACACCACAAGAGCTGTGAGGATGTAGAACCACAGGCTTTAATGGGAGATTGCTGCTGTCCTTGCCTGCCCTTCAGAAAGAGTAGAAGCTGTGTTCCTAAATAGGTAGCACTCAAGTTAGCACTGATTTTAGCAGAGATCAAAGTAAGATTCTGAAGGAAATCTAATAGACTTTACAAAGGCAGAAATAATACCATTGAAAAGAGGGAGTGAAATTTTCTAAATTTTGATAAAAAAAAAATAAGAATGTTTTAGATGACATTCTCAAAAACATGAAGCAATTTACATGGAAGGTGAATTTTTTCCAGGTGACACAAGAAAGTGTCATGATTATAACCTCCTCATGGTGATTACCACCAGTGGACTTTGAAATTCACAAGAGATAAATTTAAGATAATTGAAATGGATTTGGGGGCCGCCTAGCAAAGATGAACCTAATGACCCTTTCTCTTTCTCTTCTATTTTTCCATCCATGGCTTTCCCTCCCTCTACCAAAAGAACATGGATCTCTGCCATGTTACTTTTTTTCTATGCTTTTTTTAATCAAAGAAATGATTACTTGCCATTATCTGACACATATCAGGCAGCCAATGCAATCATGTCAGTTTGTCATACTGAGGTCAACATAAAAGACCAGGGGTGGTTTGACTGGACATTGACCCTTCACAGTACCAGTATGTGATGGTGGGACTTCATACAGCTTTGTGAATAGTCAAGGAACATTAGGCAGAGGTTGATCAGCCATGCAGTGCCTAGGTCAGTGATTTTCAACCAGTGTGCTATGAGAATTTTTAAAGATCAGTGATTAAATTATTTACTGAAGTTTAAAGCACAGTAAGTACATTTTTTACCTTTTTTTTTTTTGATCAACATAATTTAAGTGTGCATGGAAGTTTAACTATAGGTTCAAGGATGCCATGAGATTTTAAAAAGTTGAAAAACACTGGCCTAGAATAAACATCATTTCTAGGTATGTCTGTGAGAGTGTTTCCAGATGCAGTCAGCGTTTGCATCTGTGGATTCCGTAAAGCTAATGGCCTCCTCAATATAGTGGGCATCACCCAATCCACTGAGGGTCCAAATAGAACAAAAAGGTGGAGGAATGAAGACTTCTCCTCTATTTCTTCCTGCCTGCCCACCTGAGGCTTCTCCTGCCCTTACTCTGGGGTTTACACCATCACCTCCTCTGATTTTCAAGCCTTTAAACTCAAGCTAGAATTACACCACTGGCTTTCCTGGGTCCCCACCTTGCTAATGGCAGATTGTGGGACTTCTCCACCTCCATAATCATATGTACCAATATTTTACAATAAATCTCTCTAGAAAGACATATATAGTTGAATAAACGTGCACAAGGGCCATCCACTCACACATAGTTGAAAATGCACATAAAACTTTGAATCCCCCAAACTTAACTATGAACAGCCTTCTGTTGAATAGAAGCCTTACCAATAACATTGTCAATTAACACATATTTTATATGTAACAAGTATAATATACTGTAAACTTACAATAAAGCAATCTAAACAAAAGAAAACGTCACTAAGAAAATCATAAGGGAGCGATACTATTGTAACTACAGTAGAGTAGTTGTAGAGTAACTACAGTTACTATTCACTAAGTGGAAGTGGATCATCGTAAGGCCTTTGTCCTCATGATCTCCGCATTGGGCAGGCTGAGAAGGACAAAGGGGAAGGGTTGGTCTCTGGGGGTGGCAGAGGCAGAAGAAGGGGAGAAGTTGGAAGGGGAAGCAGGAGAGGCGGGCACACACAGTGTAACATTTATTTCTAAAAATCTGCATATAAGTGAACCCACACAGTTCAAACCAATGTTGTTCAAGGGTCAACTATATGCGTTTTATCAGTTCTGTTTCTCTGGAGGACTCTGACTAATACACAGTCTCAATGCAAATTCCATATCCCTGTGAATCATTTACTGATTCAACATATATTTGTTGAGGGCCTGGGCACTGGGAATGTAACAGTGAACAAAGTAAAATTCTTGCCCACATGGAACATGTATTCCAGTGGAATCGTATCTTAATGGTAGTGTTCTGTTGGATCCTAGCCAAACATTCCTATCCCTACCATAGGACAGAACTACCGAGCAGCATTTTCACAGACAACACCAAGTTGTTTATGTAGTAACATGAGCACTAGAATTTAATGGAGCAACTTAGCTTTTATTTTGGTCCTGAGTATTTCTCATGCTTGTGAGTGTCTTGCCTGAGTAGGAATCAGTAGAAGGATACTGGTACCAGCGGTGTAATACAGCATTTCTTCACAGATTATTTTTTTTTGCCCCGTGAAAAATAAAAGTGAGGCTATACTAATATGCAGACTGCATTTTGACTCACAATAGAGTATGAATCAGAGATTGTTTTTAAACTTTTCAAAATGGCCTTGCAAAGAAATGTTTTGAATTTTACCACTGCTAATTATCTCTAAGTCAGACTAAAATTGTGGAGCCCTGCATAATTTAACCCTCATTGCTAACCGATGTGGAGGAAGCAACAAATCCCTGCAGAGTAGGTACTCACTTCCCGTATCCACTCACACGCTGTGAACGCGCTGGAGGACACTTGTTCAGTGGAGGGCTCCCCAAGAAGGCTAAGGCCCAATGTAGGGTGGAACCTTGAACGCAGGCTGTGCCTGCCACAGGAGAAAGCAAGGTGTCCCTTAGGAGCCGTCCATGTCCTGCCCCCCACCTGCACCGCCCATCCAGGATGAGAAGGCCCAGGCTGACAGTCTCCAGGCCTGAGGAGCTCGTGGGTAAAGTCTTTTTATTCCCTTCTGGAGTCTGCCGACATTCAAAGTACGTAATTTGTGGAAACATGCACCGGGATAAATGAAAGAGGCTGTCCATGAATCAAACCAGCCCTGAAGCCATTCTGAAATATCTCATAAATGTGAACACCTCTGCTTACCATTTAACTCACAGGGGTGTCATAAAAATTTAACAAAATAATTTAGTCTTAAATGGTCTAACATAAAATATATTACATAAGTGCTCACTAATTTTTTTTAATATCAGTTGTGGTTATTTAATCCAGTAAAAGGAAATGTCTAAACATACTATTGCATGGCACAGATGGGATTTCAGGGTTGACATAATGTAGAGAATCCATGGCCATCGATCAAATGCCTCCCAGCAAAGGAATAAAAGGGATAAAAGCAGTATAAGTATCCCTAATCTACATTCCAGTTATTTAACTTCTGAATATAAAGACAAGCTAAAACTGGAAAGAACAAGATGGTTGAGTAGGAGGAATTGCCTTTACACAGGTTAAAAAAAAAATCACCTCTTGATTAGGTAACACAACCTCTTTTCTCATACGTTAATATTAACCACCACAATTCTTTAATTCTGATGCAATCTTGTAAATACACATACAAGAATAAAATTATAATAATTACATTCAAAATACAATCACAGCAGTAATTATGCTCAATTCATTTGGGAATATGAAAAGCGATTTTGAAAGGAAATATTTTTAAACATCTCAAGTTCACTTCTGAAAATGAACCAAATGTTTTAGAAGACATTTAATTGAGCAAGAAAGATCAAAGGCGCTCAGACACAATGGTGTTCTTTAACAATCCAAGCGTTTGGTCTTTATTGTTACATTTAATCCTGTCTGTGATGTAACGAACTACTTTTACTCTTCATGAGACTTATTACCATCAGATACACTCCTGTCATTTCTACATGGAGATTTTTTAATTTCACCAAGGAAGTTACTTGTCAAGGACTTAACTGTAATAAAAAATGTTTCATTTGAGGGCATTTTTAGAGAGACCATTCACTAAAAACAGACACCTGAATTTACTATTGTCAATCAATGAGCTAACTCTAAAATAGTTTTAAAATGTAGTTCAAAAACCATAATAAAGCAGTATAATGTGTTTGGATAAGTTATGAGATCATGATTCCTCCCATGAGTCCCCCAAATCCTTCTTTTAATGTTTAACACATTAAGTACTTAGGCAACTGCTCTGTGATTGTAAAGGAGACGATACCCTTAATTCCCATGTTCCTTGAGGAAGTTTATTCGCTTAGAACAGCTCTCTCTACTTGTAGATTAAGGCCTGTTGCAGGTATTTGTTCAATGACTTCACTTTTAATAGATTACAAAATGGCACTGCTCTATTTTAATCCCCCTACAAGGTCTTTTCCTTGGAAATATTAAATACTTGAAATTTTAAAAGCACCAAGGTCATAACCTTATTCACTCTTAATTATGTAGCTTCCAACAGACTCTTTGAGAAGAGTTGAAGTAAATTAAAGATTTCACACAGTCAGTGTTTTTTTGGGGTGTGGGAAAGGAGAAGGGGACTGAAGAGTTTTTAAACTCCAGACAAATTCCCAGCCTAGTAATTTCTCAAAATGCTCTCTTGTTACTCAAGCTTTCCAAAAATCCTAAAAATATAACCTAAAACAAAAACTTGTTTTGAGGTACAATCAAATAAAGAAGCTGCATAAAATGTCTTTGGATGAGGTATTTGTAAAGAAAAGTTTTATACTTCAAGAGAGCAGATAAAACCACCTATATTTTTCAATCTTCAAATTCCAGACTTCATACCATTTGACAAATTTCCTATTTTGTTTTATCTCAGTGCCTCATATGTCCATGCAAGAGAAAAACCACAAGACCTCAGTTTCTCTTCAATTAGGACTCACAGATCAGACCAATCTAAATGTCATTAACTTGTACTAGGAGTTCCCAAAATACAATTTCAATTTATGGAAAAAGATTAAGGGTGCATTTGGCATTTATACTGCAGTAAGAAGTCAGTAGTGGGGCCATCAGTCCCAGAGTTTTATTCTTTAATTTGGAGGCTTATGTGCTAATTTTAAACAGTTTATGAAATCAATTTTCTAGACAAGAAAATAGAGAACTAATCAATCCCTAGAAATTCTCCACTGGAAAGCTTATGAGTTCCTGCTGCCAGACCTTTCAGCTTAACCTGCTCGCAAATCTGTATACATTTCAGCAAACATGACACAAGAGAATCAAAGTAGAACATTTTAAAGGATATGACTAAAAGAGACCTAAAACCTAAGTGTTCTTGACTTCTGTCTCACAAACCCCACATCTAATCCACAAGTCCTATCAGCTCTTTACATTGAAAACTTCCCCAGGTTGCCCCCGGTTCTGGCAGGTTCCTGGTGGCTGGAAGGCTATGCACAAATTTCAAAACAAGCCATGAGCCTCAGGCCTCCATCACTGCTCAGTATTGTGGTTGTCTTGACATGGTCACATTCCACCTCGGCCAAACCCACCTCCCGCCTGAATCCCTGAAACTTGCCTGCTGGGGTATTATAACACTTGGCAGTGGTAGACTCTGTGCAGAGTTGAGAGCACAGACCATCCGCCATGACCAATGAGAAGCTGTGCTTTGCTGGCAGCAGGGCTGTCCCTCTGCCTGACCCTCTTCACCTGACCAGGCTGAACGGAGAATGCAGACAGGATGGAAAGTACACCTGGGGGCTGCTTGAGGCTCACCTGAAGATGAGGCAGATTCAGGTGGTGAATATGACTCATCAGCTATCATCACCTTTGTCGGTACTTCACTGTGTGTCAACAGGACTTTCCAAAGCAGCCTTTTCACCAGGCCTTTCCCATACCAACCCCTGGTTCCATACCTGCATCTACCAATTCTGGACTGTCTGGAGGAATTTGTAACTGAGAGAATATGGCCTAATTTACACAAAATGTTTGCAGAGAGGTAGCCTGAAAAGAAGACCCCATAGAAAGTGAAAGGTCATCAGGAGAGGAAAAGTGGAAGGCTCAAGCTAAAAAGAAAGGAAAGAAGGTTGTTTCTGTAGACCAGTGGTTCTCAACCTTCCTAATGCCACGAGCCTTTAATATAGTTCCTGTGGGTTGCGACCCATAATTTGAGAACTGCTGCTCTAGACTCTGGTCTTAAGAAGTTGCATAAATGAGAGTAGGAATTGGCCACTGAGCCTATGGCTAAGGACTCTTTGTTCACCTGCCCAACACTTCTGTGTTGGGTGAGTGTAAATGCAAATTCTCCAGGGAGAACACCCTCTCTTTGATACTGTAATATTCCTGAGAGTATTTTAGTGAAGATGACTAGTCCTTTGCTGTGCTGATCATAGCACAGCAAATACTTGCCAGACCTTCCAGAGCATAACCTAATCACAGGGTGCTGGGCAGTGGCTGGACAGACTGAAGGAGACATTTATGCCAGTAGCTTCCTCTTTGCAATCAACTTTATTTTTGGACTCTGGGCCAGAATAGTACCTTTCCACTGAGGCCAGATTGGCAGGTACACTGTGAGTAATTTTTGGAAACTGGAATCTGGAAAGAAAGAGAACTTAACCACTGGTTTGAAAGTGTCTTCCAGAATGTGAGCAGAGTCTTCAATTCAATTAGGGCAAGATCAGCAAGGGAGCATCCTTTGCCATCACCTAGATTCACTGGTCACGGAAAAAACCAAACATTGAAAATCTCCCCAATTGTACCACTTTTCTCCATTGCCATGGCCAAAACTCTAGCATAGCCACCATCAGAGTAGCTTCTTAACTAATGTTCCTGCCTCCACGCTTGTCCACTATAGTTTATACTCACAAAAATGCCAAGATGATTTTTTAAAAAATATAAACCAGAGCATGCTATTTCTTAGCTGAAAATGCCCCAAATATTTTTAATCATTCCCAGATAAAATCCAAATTTTAACATAATTGTATTCAAGCATAGTGGGTTGGGACCTATAGAAGGCTGGGGCCTTCTTTGCTCCCACGTGTCTCCTAAGTAATACAGCTTTTACTTTCTATATGAAAAAATAAAAACAACAAGAAAATAAAGCCTGCTGCTGTGAGGGCCACTTCTCCTCCCTTGCTGCTCCTCTGCAGACGTCCTCATTACTCTCCTGCCTTTGACAAAGACTTTGGTGTGTGGCTCCTGGTCTTCCTCTCCACTGCCAGCCCTGCCATCCCCTGAGGGGCTGCAGTGCCCACTTTAACCCCTGGTATCTGAGGTTTCAGTCCCTTATGTCTAGTTACCCTTTAGGAACTTTCAAACTCTCTAGTTCTACTATGGCCAAAATCGGTTATTCAAACATCCCATGAATTTTCTCCTTCCATGTAGCTGAACTATTCCCACTTCAACCTCAACTGAGATCTGTTTCACTAAGCAATCTTTTTACTTCAGATCTATTTTTTCTTAACTTTCTTCCTTATCCATTTCGAATTCTGTGACCTCTAATTTCAATTACAGCCTTAAAATACTCTAAATTGTCTTGTCCTCTATGACCACAATGTATTGTATTCTCTGTATTGACTGCAGAAAGACATAGAACAAGGCATGAGTCCCCTTTCCACTCATGTTCATCCACCTAAGCCAGCTCCCAGCATTACCTGAATCCAAGTCACTCTCCACAGTGGCTTCAACTCTGCTCTCTTTGCGACTCCAATCTTGTCCTTTCTTTCTCGGTATCAGCAGATGACTCCTTAAACGACATTTGTACAAAACATTAAACTGTGAATGTTCATGGACTGTCAAAAATGTAAATTACTCCATTAAAAAAATAGAATGTGTATAAATCACAAACCAGAAGGTTCCTAGCTCAACCTGGCAAAAGAAAGGAAAAATGCCAAAATATGCATAATAAATATAAGTTTATTCATTATGACATAAATAAATAAAATGACATAAATAAATCCAAATATGTCAGTAACTTTACAAAGACAAATGGAATAAAATTCCATTTAAATGGCAGAGACTTCAGATTAGATTTTTAAAAAATAAAATCTGGCTATGCGTAGTTTATGAGATATACCTAAAGCAAAAGGACACAGACAGGTTGGAAGTAAAGTGACTAAAAAATATATACCAAGTGGGGTGGAGCCTGTAGCTCAAAGGAGTAGGGCGCCAGCCCCATATACTGGAGGTGGCAGGTTCAAACCTCACCCTGGCCAAAAACTGCAAAAAAAAAAAAATATATATATATATATACCCCAAGAAAATAGTAAACAAAAACAGTGGTACATTTCTCTTCATGTCATTAAAAATTAACCTCAAAATAAAAATTATCACTGAGGATAGATTTAGTATTAATACAAAGGAACAATCCACCAGAAAGAAATAGAAGTTCTGCATTTGTATAAACCTAACATACTTAAACCACAAATGGAAAAATTGACAGAACTATAAGGTGATATTTGAAAATTGGGAATTACAGTGGGAAAACAGTATATTTCTCTTAATAATACTTATAACATTCCATAACATTTGTCAGGCACTATTCTAAGCTCTCTGTGTATTAACTTGTTCATTCCAACTTAGCATCTCCACTTACATGTCTAACAGCCCCTCAATCTTAACATAGCCCAAATCAAACTTAATTTTTACTCCAGAAGTTTGCCCACCTACAGTCATCCCCATCTCAACTGATGTTCCAGTTGCCCTAGCCAAAAACCTTAAAGTGATCATTATTCCTCACTTTCTCTCACACCCAATCCTGCTGGCTCTATCCTCAAGGTATTTCCAATCACCTTTCACCCCGCTCCATGCTACCTGCTAACCCAAGCCTCTGTCTTCTTCTATACACGTTCCTTCAGCAGCCTCCTAATTGGTCTCCCTGATTTAACACTTCCTCCCTACCATTCTGTTCTCAATGCCGGCACCAAGGTGACTTTTAGAATGCTTGGCAGTTCATTCATTTGCTCAAAATCCTCTGATTTCTCCCTTCATTTAGAGTAAATAGCAAAAGCTTCTTATTACAGCTTACGAGGCTCCGTAGATGTGGCCCCTTCTAACCTTTCAGACCACTTATCCTACTGTGTATTCCTTTCCTTTCACCTTTCAAAAAGACTGTTTATTATTTCAAACACATTCTGTCCCCAAGGATTCTGTATTGGTCTTTTCTCTGCACAGAACACTCTTGCCCCAGATATCAGTGGGACTATTTTCCTCAATTTCTCTAGGTCTCTCCTCAGGTGCTATTAATTTGATGAGCCTTAACATGATCTCCTTATTTAAAATTGGAATCTAAAACAAATTAAAATTAAATAAATAAATAAAATTGGAATCTGACTCCCACCCTCAATACCTCCTCCCCTCAAGAGGAGGTAAGTTTTAGGAAGAAAATGATTTTTGCATGCACTATTCACTTATATGTTGCCTGTGCCAAGAACAGAACTAGAAGTTAATAAATATTTACTGAATGAAAACTTAAAAAAGCTAAAGGTAGATTGCATTTTCATCATACCAATATTATAGATGAGGAAACTGAAGGACAAGTAGATTAAGTAACTTGTCCAAGTTCTCACAGCTAAAGAATATGAGCATAGGGATTTTCTTCCACCCTCATACACTTTTTTTTTTAAACGTTTATACTGTGCTGACATTCAATTATTTACCTCAAGAATTGAGCAATCAAGCCAACAACAATAAAAAGAGTGAGACTATTTGAAGAACAAAGTAAAACTAGGCATATATAAAACTTCATTTCCAACAAATAGAGAACTCATATCTTTTTAGAGCTAATATATTTATAAAAACAAACCATGATAAAGACTAACAAGAAAATCTAACATGAACAACTCAACATAATATGGACCATATTATTTTACTTCAAATGTAATTAAACTAGAAATCAACAAATTAAAGATAGCTATTTAAAAGATAATATACACATGGAACCTAAAAACCATACTTCTAAATAATTCATAGGTTAAAAAGCCATTATAGATATTCGAACCAGAAAGAAACATAAAACATACTAGATAACCTGGAAGAAGTTTCATTTGCTACTTTTAATATCTTATATTTAAATGTAGGTTAGAAAATAAGAAAGAAGACTGCAAAATTGTGGACTATTTGTATTTGAGAAGTTAGAAAAAGAATTTACAACAAACAGAAAAATGTACCAAACAGGAAATAAAGACTACAGCAGAAAATCATGAAATGAAGACAAATAAAAATAGATATGATTCCCAAAGCCTAGAGCTAGTTCTTTGGAAAGACTGTAAAACACAAAAGTCGTTAGCAATACTGGTCAAGAAAAATGAAAAGAAAGATAAAAATAAATAGTATCAGGAATGAAACATAAGGTATAAAAACAGAATTGATTTTTTTTAATATGAGAATACAATACATGACTCCTTGCCAAAATAAAAAGAGAAAACAACTTGCTACAACCAGGAAACTTTGTATGGTATATATATTCTTCAAACTATCAACAATCATATAATCTCTACACCAACAATTTCAAAGAATAGAAATGAGGAACCCTTCCCTAACTCATTATATGATCTTGGGATGATCTTGATGCCAAATCTGGGCAAGAACAGTACAATAACAGAAAATGATAGGCCAGTCTTACTTATGAACAAAAATACAAATATTCTAAATAAAATATTAGCAAGCCAAGTCAAGGATTGAGTGTACATAATAAATGAATATTCTAAGAAGGAATTTCCAGAAGTAATGGAGGTTTATCATTGGAAGATGGATTAATGCACTTCAGTTAAACATAAACAAAGGCATTCACCTTTACTCCTTCTTGAAACCTTTGATTTTCCTTTTCCAATTGTTGCCCATGGGGGTCAGGGTGTCTTAGTTACTTGTATTTCTCCACAGCTGAGACTTCAACCCAGAGTTACTGATTCACTATGATTGGACAGAGACAAGCAGAATGCAAGATGGAGCCTCCTAGCCCCAACACACCAAGCAGGTCTCAGGCTGTAGTACTGTATGGGTCCTTTTCAAAGCTTTAGGAAAAAAGTTCAGTCACCAGTCCCAGCTCTTGGGCAAAGGACTGGTTAATCACAACTCCAAGAGCCCCCAATCCAATTTCACCTTACCTGCTCTTCTAGCCAAACTGAAAAATAATGATGGGGCAGAGTCAGCAGAAATACTCTGGCAACTAGAATAATCAGAGTAGATTAACTCCCTCAAGGAATGACAGGCAGACAAACCAAAAGATCCCATTCATAAACAAATGGCTGAGATGTCAGAAATCAAGTTTAGAATTTGGATGGCAAATAGGATTCACAGAATGGAAGTAAAGTTGGAATTAGAAATACTAGGAATAATTCAAAATTTGTCTCAAGAATTCAATGAATTCAGACAAAATCACCAAAGATTTTGACACATTGAGAAAAGAATTTGCAGCCCCCCAAGATATGAGAAATACAGTAGAATCCTTCAATAACAGAATGGAGCAGGCAGAAGAAAGGATTTCTGACATTGAAGACAAAGCTTTTGAACACTCCCAAATGCTCAAAGAGGAAGAGAAGTGGAGAGCAAAACCAGATCATTCTCTCAGAGAGCTCTGGGATAATTCAAAGAAAACTAATATTTGCCTTATAGGAATTCCTAAAGGTGACAAGGTGGCTTCGAAAGGCACAGAGGCTCTTCTTCATGGGATAATGAAGGAGAACTTTCCAGACATGCCAAGAGATTCTGAAATTCAGATAGCAGACAGTTTCAGAAACTCAGCATAACTCAACCTGAATAAGACATCTCCTAGGCACATTATAATTAACCTCCCCAAAGTAAAAATGAAGAAGAAAATTCTGCAAGCAGCCAGATGTAAGAAAACCATAACCTACAAGGGGAAGAATTTTAGAATGACTTCAGATCTCTCTGATGAAACCTTTCAAGCTAGAAGAGAATGGTCATCGACTTTTAATCTCCTAAAACAAAATAACTTTCAACCCAGGATCCCGTATCCAGCAAAACTGAGTTTCATTTATGATGGAGAAATTAAATACTTTAATGACATTCACATGGTAAAGAAATTTGCCATAAGTAAACCAGCTCTCCAGGATATTCTCAGACCCATCCTCCACAATGACAAGCACAATGCTCTACCAGCAAAGTAAACTCACTCAGAAACTTTTGATCAAATTCCAACTTCCACAGTAGCGAAAGGATTAAAAATGTCCACTGAACTTTTGAAAAACTCGATATCCAAAATACTACCAGGCTTATCAATACTCTCAATTAATGTGAATGGCTTAAATTGTCCTCTAAAAAGGCACAGGTTGGCTGACTGGATACAAGAAGAACTCAGGCCAGATATGTGCTGCATACAAGAATATCATCTTACCTTAAAAGATAAATATGGACTCAGGGTGAAGGGATGGTCATCTATAATTCAGGCAAATGGAAATCAGAAAAAAGCAGGTATTGCAATTTTATTCACAGATACAATAGGGTTTGAACCAACAAAAGTAAGGAAAGATAAGGATGATCCCTTCATATTTGTTAAGCGTAAAACTCAACATGATGAGATTTCAATTATTACCATTTATGCACCCAACCGGAATGCACCTCAGTTTATAAGAGATACTCTAACAGGCATGAGCAACTTGATCTCTCCCAGCTGCATCATAGTGAGAGATTTTAACACTCCTCTGGCAGTGTTGGATAGATCCTCCAGTAAGAAGCTTAGCAAAGAAATTTTAGATTTAAATTTAACTATTCAACTTCTGGACCTAACAGACATCTACAGAACATTTGATCCTAACAAAACTAAATACACATTCTTGTCATCAACCCATGAAACATACTCCAAAATTGATCACATCTTAGGTCATAAGTCTAACCTCAGCAAATTTAAAAGGATAGAAATTATTCCTTGCATCTTCTTGGACCAGCAAGGAATAAAAGTAGAACTCAGTAACAATAAGAATCTGCATACACATACAAAAACACTGATACTAAATAACCTTATACCAAATGATAGTTGTGTTATAGATGAGATTAAAAAGGAAATTACAAAATTTTTGGAACAAAACAATAATGAAGACACGAATTATCAGAACCTCTGGGATACAGCAAAGGCAGTCCTAAGAGGGAAATTTATAGCATTGCAAGCCTTCCTCAAGAGAATGGAAAGAGAGGAAGTTCACAACTTTTTTTTTTTTT
>NW_003852527.1:4603861-4668343 GCF_000181295.1 Otolemur garnettii | reverse complement strand
CACTGTCCTTAACTCAAGAAATGTAATCCAGGCAAGGCAACAAAGCAGTAGGATGTCGTTCTCTTCCCATTTATATCTGCATTCTACCAGAGTTAAGGTTCTTAAACATAAAAGCTAAAAATCAGTGTTTCTGTTCTCTAATTCTTTCCACCCTGCTACCATCAATGTTTTATTATTAAAATGTTCAAATATACAGAAAAGTTGAAAGAATTTTTCAATGGACACCAATATACTTGCCATTTGGATTCTACAATTAACAATTCATTTAGCTCTCTTTAGAGTATATCTATCCTCCATCAGACTGTCATTATTTTTTTATTTGTTTGGAAGTTGTTCTTATAAATTCTCTTTTTATTACTTCAAAATATTAAGGGAGTACAAATGTTTTTGTTTTTGTTTTTTTGCAGTTTTTGGCAGGGGCTGGGTTTGAACCCGCCACCTCCAGCATATGGGGCTGGCATCCTACTCCTTTGAGCCATAGGCACCACCTGGGAGTGCAAATATTTTTGTTATGCATTACCTTTTATAGTCCTTAGGTCAGGGCTTTTAGTGTGCCCATCACCTGAATAGTGTTCATTGTACCTGTCAGGTAGGTTTTTACTCCTCTTCTACTCTTTCCCATCCCCCTTTTGGGTTTCCCATGATTTTTCCATCTCTTTGTGCCCACGTGTGCTCTTGGTTAGCTCCCAATTATTGGAGAGTACATGTGGTGTTTATTTTTCCATTCTTAAGATCTTTCCCTTAGGAAAATGGTTTCCATTCCATTCAATTTGCTGCAAAAAACATCATTTCATTCCTTTTCATGGCTGCATGCTCTATGGCATAATTATACCACATTATCTTAATCCACTCATAAATTAAAGGGAACATATGTTGCTGCCACATCATTGTGACTATGAATTGTGCTGCATTAAACATTCAAGTGCAGGTGTCTTTTTAAAAGTGACATTTTCGGTTTTGTAACTACCCAGTATTGGGATTGCTGGATCAAATGATAGGTCTACATTTATTTTTTAGAGAAATCTCCATAGCGTTTTCCATAGAGGTTGTGCTAATTTGCAGTCCCACCAATAATATGTAAGCATTGCTTTCTCTCTGCATCCATACCACCATCTACTGTTTTTTGACTTTTTAATAATATTCATTTTGACAAGGAAGAGTGCTATATCACTGTGGTTTTAATTTACATTTCCCTGATGATTAGTGATCTTGAGCATTTTTCATATGTTTATGTGGCCATATATCTTCCTCTTAAAAAAAAAAAAAACAGTACCATGTTGTTTGGGTTACTATAGCCTTGTCAGATTTGTTCTTTTTGTTTAAGATTTCTTTGGCTATTCAGGCTCTTTTTTGGTTCCAAATGAAGCATATTTTTTTCTAGATGTGTAAAAATGATGCCAGTATTTTGATAGGGATTGCATTGAATCTGTAATAAAATTAAGATGGAAATCAAAAGATTCCTTTAACTGAATGACAAAAGGGATACAAGCTGTCAAAATCAAGGAAATATAGAAAAAGCAATCCTGAAGAGAAAACTCATAGCCTTAAATGTCCACATTAAAAAGACAAAAAGATCAGTGGCGCCTGTGGCTCAAAGGAGTAGGGCACCAGCCCCATATACTGGAGGTGGCGGGTTCAAACCCAGCCCCAGCCAAAAATTGCAAAAAAGCCCACAAAAAGATCACAAATTAACAATCTAATGTCACACCTCAAGGAACTAGAAAAGGAAGAGCAAAACAAACCCAAAGACAGCATCAAAAAAGAAATAACAAAGCTTAAAGCTGAACTGAATTAAATGGAAGCCCAAAAAAATAAAATAAAATTTGATCAATGAAACAAAAAGTTGATTCCTTGAAAGTTAAACAAAATTGACAGTTCTCTAGGTATATTAACTAGAAATAGAAGATAAAAGACCAAAATAAATTCAATCAGAAATGGAAAAGGAGATACTACAACTGACACCACAGAAATAGAAAATATCATCCATGAATACTTCAAAAATTTCTACAAACATAAACTATAAAACATAGACGAAAGGGATAAATTCTTGGAAGCACTCAACCTCCCATGACTCAGTCAGGAAGACATAGAAATCCTGAACAGGCCAGTAACAAGCAATGAGATTGAAGCAATAAAAACTCTCAAAAAAGAAAAGCCCGGGACCAAAGGGATTTGCAGCCATGTTCTACCACAGCTACAAAGAATTGACACCTATCCTACAGAAATTATTCCATAACAGTGAGGAGGCACTTCTTCCTAATTAATTTGATGAAGCCAGTGTCACCTAGATACCAAAGCTAGGAAAGAACACAACCAAAAAACAAAATTACAGACCAATATTCCTTATGGATGTAGATACAAAAATCCTCAACCAAATGGTAGCAAACTGAATTCAACAGCCTATCAAGAATAATTCACCATAATCAAGTGGGTTTCATCTTAGGGATACAAGAATGGTTCAATGTGCACAAATCCATAAACAATTCACCACATAAACAAAAGCAAAAACAAAGACCATGTGATCCTCTCAATAGATACAGAAAAAGTATTCAGTCAAATCGAGCACCCTTTCATGATAGAAACCTTCAATCAACTACATATAGAAGGAATGTACCTCAAAATTAGAAAAGCCATATATGACAAACCCATAACCAACATCACACTGAATGGAGAAAAGTTAAAAGCCTTTCCCCTAAGAAATGGAACAAGACAAGCATGCCCACTGTCACCTCTTCCATTCAACATAGTACTGAAAGTCTTAGAGCAATAAGATGGAAAGAAATAAAGTGGAGGAGGTCAAATTATTGCTTTTCACTAATGATACTATCTTGTATGTAGAAAATCCCAAAGACTCCCATTAAAGACTCGCAGAATTGAAGAATAAATTCAGCAAAGTCTCAGGTTACAAAATCAATGTGCACAAATAAGTAGCATTTCTGTATACTAATAACAGTCAAGCTGAGAGGCAAATCAAAGACTCAATACCCTTCACAATAGTTACAAAGAAAAGAAAATACTAGCAATATACTTAACCAAGGAGGTGAACCATCTCTGCAAAAAGAACTATGAAACACCAAAGAAAGAAATTACAGATGACACAAACAAATGGAAAAACACCTCATGCTCATGGATGGGTGAAATCAACACTGATAAAATGCCCACACTCTCCAAAGTTTGTCATTATTTTTTCAGGTATTTCAAAATAAATTTGCTGAGACCAGTATAATTCATCCCCAAACCTGCAGCATGAATAACATTAACTACAGTGTAATAATTGTTTATAGTTATTCTAGGTAAAATTTATTTGTGGTGAAATCACAAATTTGAATGCATGCATTGTGTAACCATAACCTCTGTCAAAGTATGCATTACCGTCCCTAAAAGAGCTTTCTCATATCCACTGACAGTCAAAATCCACCCATTTTCTAGGCCACTTTTAAGAGGGGTCAGAAAGTTCCTTTTCTGGGTGTTTCCCCACAACTATAAACACTAAACATGGCTACTTGCTCTACCATAATCCCCCTCCTCATGTGCCCTGGGCACTTCTACTAGAGTAAGATGATTGCACATGGAATTCTACGATGCCTGCAGAGAATGGGGTGGCAGGCCTCCTTCAGAAATTTCCTCTCCACACTGCCCAGTGAATCCTTTGGTCTATTTCCAAATTTGCCCCAGACCTAGAGGTTTAAAGATGCCCTGACCTGAACACCATTGCACCCAAGATGTCATGTGAAGAGGTAAAGAGCCCACTCCATTCCAGGGAAAGTGACTTTGACTTCTTCATACTGCCCTAGATCGGCAGGATATAGACATACATAGTACATTTCTCAGTAACACACTAGCATTAAAAATTTTGATTTCTGTGGTCCACTCTCTGTCCCTAGATAAGTCAATGACCATATGATCCACACAGGCTATTATATCCATTTTTTGGTCTCCCCAAGAATATGACCATCTTTTTTCCTCCCAAACAAATGAATTATAGAATAAAAATACAGTCGTATTTCTATGTTTGAGGTGAGTTAGCACTGAAGGGAGTGGTTTACTCTTCCTGTACTGAGCTTTACCGCAGGCAAGACTTTCTCTTGGTCAAGGCGATAGCTATTATTTAAAAGCCATCTAGTGCTTGTAGTTTCAGCTACTCCAAAGGCTAAAGCAGGAGGAACACTTGAGCCCAGACGTTTGAGGCCAGCCTAAACAGCATAGTGAGATTCTGTCTCTAAAAACACCAAAAATCCATCCAGAAGACTGAATGAATATTTTTATAATAATGCCTTTTGAAAAGCACACAAAATTATTACTATGTTTAGTTCATTCATTTATGTTTACTTTTAAATTTAAGACTGAAAATTAGGCAGGGTGTGGTGGTTCACACCTATAATCTTAGCACTCTGGGACACCAAGATTGCTGGATCCCCTGACAGGCTCAGGAGTTTGAGACCAGCCTGAGCAAGAGCTAGACCCTGTCTCTATTAAAACTAGAAAGATTAGCCAGGCATGGTGGTAGGCGCCTATAGTCCCAGCTACTTGGGAGATTGAGGCAGGAAAATCCTTGAGACCAAGAGACTGAGGTTGCTGTGAGCTAGGCTGACACCATGGTACTATTCTACCCAAAGTTAAAGCCTGAGACCTGGTCTAAAAAAAAAAAAAAAAAAAAAAAAAAAAGAGTACAAAAATTAAGTTATACTTACTGGAAAAATTCACTCAGAATATATAATAAGGTATTCGCTTCTGCAATGAGATATTTTAAATAAGTTAGCAGATAAATTTTCACTTAAAAACAAAAATCAGTGTGATATTCTGTTTTACAGAAATACTTTCTCCTGTTAGGAAAACTAATCTTTTCCACTGTGCTTCAGTAAATTAGAAAAGCACTCCCTGGTAGGTATTATTTTAATAGTAACCAAAGGGCATTTGGCCATAATAGGAACACAAATGTGTTAACTAAGTTACTGGTCTTTTGTGATAATCAAATAATATATATATATAATTTTTTTTTTTTCTTTGCAGTTTTTGGCCAGGGCTGGGTTTGAACCCACCACCTCCAGCATATGCGGCCAGCGCCCTATTCCTTTGAGCCACAGTGCCACCCTCAAATAATATATATTTTTTAAAAGTTACAACCGAGTGTTCTGGATAATGAGCATTTGATTTCTACTTACTCAAGGGGCCTTTAAAGAGTTGATGGCCAGACTACCATTAGATTAGGAAACCTCTTTAAAGAGAGAAAGTTTTCAAATACATATCGTCAGTGGAGGTTGCAGAGTGCTGCAGGAACAGTGAACGTATAGTGACTCCAGACCATCACCCTAAGGGATGTACAGAACCCACCATCCATCTTAAAAAGACAGAAGAGCTTTCGTAGGGAGGTTTTAAGGCCTTCATTAGTACCTCCCATTGCTAATTTAAGCTAACCTTCTGGCCCTCTCCCATTATTGCTACTAATATTTATTGAGCATTTCTGCCACCTCTGAAGAGGATATTCCAGGAACATGTCACACCATGTGACTGCAAAGAAAACTTGCCTCCTCACACCATTCAGAAAGGTGGCACTCACCCAGTTACCTGCTGGAAACCAACAACTCCCAATATAAAATTGCCTGTTTTCTTATTGTATAGTGTCTGTTTATCTTTTATTTCATTTGTTTGATGAAAAATATAATTTCTTTTGCAGAATTTAGTGAGGTAAGAAAGTAAATGCCAAACTTAATTTCCAACCTAAGTCTCCAGCTTTGGTTTTGTCCCTGACCAAAACCAAGACTTCCCGTCCCCACACACTACCCACCCAACCAGTGCCCCTCTGCCCTCTATTCTCCACCCAAGAAAAGAACTTGGGAATTAGTAAGGAGCTGGAGCAGATGATCTTTAAGACGATTAATATCAATTGTTGTGTTACCTGAGGCAAGGAAAGTCCAAGGATGAGAATACCAAAGATTGTTCCTTTTTAAGAAACAATGTCAAACTTTTGTTAGTGGTAGGAGCCTCGTGAATCTCTCCAGCAACCCGAAATCTCACCTCAACAGCAGCAAAACAACCCCCAAACCTGAAATGTTAGACGTAAAATTTGATTCTAAATACTTGAGGAGGATCCTAATAAACCCCCCCCCCCCCGCAGGGTATGAATCCAGACACACACACACACACACACATCCTGTTTCTATTCTTCCCTCCACTAGATTTAAATTTGATCTCCCCTCTGTAAAGCCACAAAACCTAGAGGAGGAAGAAATCCAATGATATTCAGGACATACTTGAATATCTACAACATTAGCATGATCAGAGATCTATTCATATCTCTAGAAAAACAAATTCTGGAAAAATGGAGAGCTGGAATGGGAGGAAAAGGAATAAGAGAGGAAAGGCAGAGAATGGAGGAGGGTCCTGCGGCCCCTCTGGGAGCCTGAGGTGGTGAAACTCAGCCCTTGTGAAGGACCAGGGAGCAAAGTGGCTACTACCCAGGAGCACGAGGCCTTGTCTCCACCACCATACTTTGCCCTCTTGCCTGTGTGGGCACATGGACCTGTGCTTTGCAGCAAGACAATGTTTAGGCCTTCACTCCAACGTGTGTGTGCTCCGTCAGCCTCTGAAACTTCACCACTCAGGCCTCAGCCTCCTTCACTGTGGACCTTCTGGAAGCAAAGAGAATCTTCCTTGAGGATGTCAACATTGAAGAGCAGAAGGTTTCATCAGGCTCGTTCATTGCTGCATAATAGGGCCTGGAACATAAATGTACTCAAGAAACATTTGTGGGGTACAGGGTGAATTAATCCTCCCACAGACAGCCAAGCAAGAGAATCACAGCATCTTGGAGGCAGATTTGAGATAAGAAACTTGGTCTCTTAATGTCCAAGCCTATTATGCTTTTCATCCAATATGAGTTAGTTTGGAGAAAAATTAGTTTGAAAAAAATTTTAACTGATCTTAAGACATTAGGAGCTGTAGTTCATAATTAAGTCCCTTTTTGACTTCAAATGCCAGGGAAGTAAAATGGGGAAATACACACATGAAGAGGAATGAGAATATTACTTTTATTTTTAAAAAGAAGAGGCTAACTCTTTTATTTAATTTTTAGAAATCCTAATTTAATCATTCTAAATCCAGGTTAATTATAAATAAAGTTAAATTTAAGGATGGAAGATTTGTGATAATTTATTCTTTTACAGGATATTTCTTAGGTCCTGACTAAAGAGACATACACTTACAGAAGAAAGGACTTATTACTTTACAGGGAATAATCAATCATATGTAATATCTTACAGAGTTTAAGAAAATGAAAGTAATTTTTTTTGCTTTTTAGAGACAAGCAATGTTTTTAAAAAGTATACATTGAGGAATCTTACTTCTACTACATCCTATCTACCTTGTCCCCACACCCATTTTTTGTTTCTTGCTTACTGTTCCAAAATGTCTTTATACAAATATGAACAATTACAGATATATGTTGCTATTTTTTTGTCTTTGTTAGTTTAGTATATGCACAATGCTGCTCCTTGCTTTTTCACTTAACAGCAATATATCCTGGAGATCTCACACCAGCTTTTCACAGCCTCATGGCACTCCACCCTGTGGTGGACCAGGTCCCTACGGGTGGGCACATGTGATGTTTCCATTCTTTTGCTACAGGAGACCATGCCACATGAATAAGTTTGCATATGCTACTTTGTAACTATGTAGGTAGATCTGTAGAATAGATTCCCAGAAGTGAGATTTCCTGTGCAAGGAGTAAAATGCAGTCATAATTCTGGTGTTTATTGCTAGATAATTCTCCGTGGGTATGCCATGTTCACCACCACCAGCAGCATGTGACTCACTGACAGAATGTGTTGTTAAACTTCTGTGTTTTTTTTTTTTCAGGTTAGCCAAAGGCTTATCAATTTTATTAATCTTTAGTAAGACGAAAGATTTATATCATCTGAAGAGAAACCAGAGTATTATTAATCTTTCAAAAACTTTTTGTTTCATTGATCTTCTGAATAATTCTTTTGTTTTCAATTTCATTTTTTTTTAGCAGTCTATGTCTTTTATTTATTTATTTAATCATAGCTGTGTACATTAATACTAACATGGGGTACAGTGTACTATTTCTTTTTTTCTTTTTTTATTAAAAAATAACTATGTACATTAATACTATTATAGGGTACAGAACGCTGTTTCTATATACAATTTGAAATACTTTCATCCAACTAATTAACATAGCCTTCATGTCTTTTTCTTATTGTGTTAAGACATTTATATTCTACATTTAGAGAGATTCACATATACCCTTATAGGATAAACCATGGGGGTGATCCTACCAATCACCCTTCCTCCATCCACCCTTCTCTATTCTCTCTCCCCATATTCCTGGGCTAAATTTGGATTATAGCTTTCCTATGAAAACTATAAATTAGTTTCATAGTAAGGCTGAGTACACTGGATACTTTTTCTTCCATTCTTGAGATACTTTGCTAAGAAGGATATTTTCCAGCTCCATCCATGTAAACATGAAGGAGGTAAAGTCTCCATCTTTCTTTATGGCTGCATAGTATTCCATGGTGTACATATATCACAATTTATTGATCCATTCATGGATCGATGGGCACTTGGGTAACCTGGCAGGTGAGAAAGGCTTTCTCATTTTTACTTTTCTTACTGTGAGTGGGGCTGAGCATCTCTTCATGTGATGATGGGCATTTCTAGTTCTTCTTCTGTAACCTGTCTCCTGCCTTTTAATTATTTTTTTCTGTGGAGTTGCTGGTCTTCTTCATCACAATTTTAGGAACTCACTATAGCAGAGAAGTTACACATTTGTCTGTGATAGGAGTGGCAAATATTTTTTCCTTGTCTGTAGGAAATTGTTTTTTGGCTTTACTTACTGGAATTGGGGGGGGGGTTCATTTCCATTCAGAAACTATGATCACATTCCTTGTAAACTTTACACAACCCTAGAAGGTAGCACAATTATCTCCACTTTATAGAAGACTCTGAGTTATAAGAACATTAAGGAAATTGTCCAAGAACACACATATCTGACCACAGATCTGCCTGTCTCTGAAGATGGCATGATATTCATTATGACATACTGTTTTTTCACCATAAAAATAAAAAATGCAAAAAGCAATAATGTCTAATGCTTTGTGTTGGCTCCATTTTTATTCTCATAAGTCTGTGAAGAAGCTATTATTTATTACTTTCTCATTACTGATGAGAATTTGAAATAAATTTCCCTAGGAAACATCAAGTGTTTCATAGAGGATTAAGTCCTCACAATGTAACTCCAGGACAGGAATGTTTTGTCTCCAAAACAAATCATTCCTGTCCTCAAGGAACTTACTGAGTCCAATAATAGAGATAGAAAAGCAAGCAGTCTCAATAACAGAGGTAAGTTCAAAGGTAATACAGAGCTGCACACAGGTACTATCTGTGCAGTTGCTATCACCCTATTCATTTGGTCCCATAAGTCATGTCTTATTTGTTTTAGAGACAAGGATAAACTATCAGGCCCACATCCAAGCAGCCGGGACAATTCCCCAGAGGCTGTTACCATAGACCCCGCTACACCAACAGGCATGGCTCCTAGCTAAGCATTTAATGAAACCTAAATTGCCATAGTCCAGCTACACGTTGGGGAATGTTACCTTGAATTCATGATGTTCAGAAATTCTGCTGAGATGAGCACTCTTTATGGAGGATGTCCTGAAGGGTCATGCCACTATCAAGTCCCCTAATTCTGCTTGATTTATGCCCAGAATACACCAGACCAATACACCTCTCCTTCCTAGGAAACTGTTCTTACTGAAATTTGATCTTAAGTGATACCTTGCCCTATAGTCAGAGGGATCGGGAATTCTAGAAAACTGTCTATTAAGGTGATACCAAGGATGCCATTCAACAGGGGACACCCGATCCTCTGAGAGAAATCTGAAAGCAATTTCTGATCCCTGTGCCAGGAATAGTTATATTTTCACAAAGACTGAATTTTGCTTACCTTATGGATCCTGAAACTCGCAAATGACTATATTGCCTTCATTGACTAGGCTAGAAGGAAGCTTAGGTTTGAACTTATGACCCACACAAGTAAAGTGTGCTTACTTCACTCCTTTCCCTTCTTTTTCTTGCATTTCCTTCCATTACTTTATCTTGTTGAATTGTATGCATTGTACTGTCACCTAAATTAATTTTCTTTTTTTTTTCTTTAAATTGAACTATTGAATTAGACCTTGACTGGTTATCTTGAAAGATTTTAGTCATGAAGAGGTCATGTGTGGCTTAAAACAGACTATCACCCCAATTAGAGAGGATCAGTTGTAGCATGCTGAACTTGAAGTTAGAAGACACCTTCGACTCTTATTTTTACAACAGTTAGCTGGGTATTTGGGCAGGTCACGGTGCTGTTTCAGGGTTGGGGGAGTTTACATATATGGATGTGTCTGGCACATGGCAGGCACTTAATGTCAATTGAATTTGAAGATAGGTTCTTCAGAGCATAGCTCAGGATGTCATATTTTCTTAGTACATTTAACTTAAACTCTATAGGTGGCCTTATATTTTTCTAGTTAAGAGCTCACCTGTGGAAACAGGCTACCCAAGTTTGTATAATGGTTCTTCTGTTCAATGGCTGTGGGGTCCAGTGCCCCACTGCAAATCATTCCTCTTCTCTGTCCTCACTCTCTTTATCAGTAAAATGAGGATGATAAGAGCATCCATCTCCTAGGGACACTGGGAGGATGAAGTGAATTAACACTTACAGAACACTCAGCAAGTGTGCAGTAGATGTCAGCTGTTATTTATTTTAACTACTAACAATATAGAAAAACTATAGGCTCAATAGGGGGTGCTGTGTCTTGACATTTTATGAAAAATGATGCATTTTTCTGGAAAGGGAATAGCTTTTATCAGATTCTACAAAAGGCCTATGTCTTAGTCTCATGAATCTGCTTTAACACAGTATCACAATGATTGGCTTAAACAACTGAAATTTATTTCTCAAAGTTCTGGAAGCTGTACATCTGAGATGCTGTCAGAGTTCTCAGGGACCCCAACCTGGGATGGCTGCCAACATGTGAGAGGCCATGGAAGAAAACAGGAGACTTTGACACCAACTTAGTGTGTGAGAGCCTGAGGGGCAGTCGGGCTTCCCAGGGGTCTTCTGTTGAGCACAGAAACTGAGTAAAGGTGCAGGAATCACAGCAGTTAAAGATAAAAGAAAGTGGAGCTCAAGGCCCCCAGGAAGGCCGGGTGAAGGGCAGCAGCTGGGTAAGCAGGGTCACAGGGCAATGGAACATCTGAAATGGCAGACAATGTAGACAGAGAGGAGAGAAGGGGGAAATAAGTTTCGCCCCTTTGAGCTCTCTCAACTTCCCTAATTTAAACTATTGATGAAGAATCTGAAGGTCTTAGCCCACCTGCACTGCAGAATCCCCATGCAGGGATAGTCACGGAGACATTGCTCTGCCTGGGCACTCTTCCCCAGTGGGAAGGCCCCTGAGGAATTCAGCCCACCTGCCTCCCACAGGATGGGGTGTGAGCAGAGTGCGGTTTGGGTGAAGGCACCCTCTGGCTGTGTTCTCACTGGGCAAAGACCCCAAATTAATTTTCAATTAATAAATAAACAAGCATAAGTATATATTCAAAGTAAGTATTTTATCTTCATTTTTATTCTTTTAAATATTGAAAAATTAGTGAATAAAACTGTATCGAATCCAAATTATGACTCAAATGAGTAAAAGAAAGTTTACTCCATCTGCACCAGAATTTCATTAAATCCTTCTCTGAGTTGACTCAGAAAACCTCACTAGAAACTTATGATAATTTTTATCTCTGGTAAGAGAAGGGTCGGACCCTGGAGGCACATCAAAATTCCTTTAAGCTTGTGGCAACTGTCCAACATGCTGATTTCTGCCTAGTTAAATCAAACATATTAAAGATGTTTTTTAAATTAATAACTATTTTGAAGCTAAGAGACATGGAACTTTTAAATTAAAGTAAAAATTGATGCTCAAAATGTAATCTTCCTATGAATACACAGGCACTTAGCTACAATAACATCGCCCAAAGAGCAAACTAAAATTACCTGGAACATCATTTTTAAATGTTACATGTTATGAAACAGAAAACATGATTATATAAAAAACAATCCAAATGTACTCTAGATCTGCAGTCCCTACCCCCAGGCCGCTGACAGACAACAGTCTGTGGCCTGTTAGGAACCAGGCCACATGGCAGAAGTGAGCAGTGAAACTTCATATGTATTTACAGCTGCTCCCAGTTTGCCGAGCTCTGCCTCCTGTCACATCAGCAGTGGCATCAGAGCTCTGCCTCCTGTCACATCAGCAGTGGCATCAGAGCTCTGCCTCCTGTCACATCAGCAGTGGCATCAGATTCTCAAAGGAGTGTGAACCCCACTGGAAACTGTGTGTGTGAGGGATCTTGGGTGCGTGCTACTTCAGAGGATCAAATCCCCCTTACTATCTCTGGTCTGTGAAAGGTTCATCTTCTGTGAACCCAATCCCTGGTGCCAGAAAGGGTGAGGACTGCTGCTCGAGATCATGTCTTTAGTATCCTGTTTCCATCCTCCTTCAGTGAATTCCAAACAGCACTATTTAGTACAATCAAGAGCATTTTTCTCTGTTCTCAACATCTGTCTCTATCAGTCCACCATGGAAAGCTGCCAGCATATCCCACACCGGAAGAAATGCATTACACAAAATAAAACCTCAGCTCATTGCATCAAAAAAATCAAAACCAAGACAACCCAAATGTTGACATCTATTTTAAAAATAAAAGCAAAAGGTTTTCTTCATTTTGTTTTGTCTATTCGTTCATTTGTTTTTGTTTTTCTTTCTGTTTCTAATTTTGTTCTCAGTGACTCCGGGAACAAGTCAGTGTTTACTCCCCCTAAGCCTTGGATCACATTATATGTAAACAAGCCGAGCTCAGTTACCTCAGGAAAGATCAGTCTCAGACCTTTGCAATATTTCTATCTTCAAAAAATTACCAGTGTTCCCTGGAGTCTAAAATTACTATATCTGAAGGAGCTAATTTTCATTTGTGATTTGAACTTATGCAGAACCACAGCCACCTTCATCTGTCTTGCTTATAGGTTAACTTACCACAGAGAGTTCTGTTTGTCTTTGGTGTTACTTAACTGATAAAAACTGCTGGGAACTATTGCGATTACCCCCATCTTACCCTTATTATATTGTCCATTCTCTCCCTCTGAAATTAGATTTTGGTGTTGCCAAGAATAAATTGTTCCTTAGGGAAACCAGTAAAACCGGATTGTGTGTCCCCTTGGGCATAAGTGTGCCTCACGATGTTAGGTTTTTTCTGTTTCAGTTTAAAGTCACTGTTTTCTCTTCTTACCTTATCTCTGAAGGGACATCAGGAGAAGAGTTGATCCTTACAAAGTTATTCACCAGTCACTCTTTCAACAACAGCATTGTCTACCAACAATTAAACTATATTCCCATTCAGCTACAATTAATATTTAATAGAGCTATCAAAATAAAAAGCGCGTCTTCCACTAGTGATAAATGAATTAACACATACACCTAAGACTTAGATCTTCATTCCAAAGGAAGAGATTTGCAATCCTTATTTGCTAGGCTGGGATTAAAATCTCAGATCTTTCTGGTTTTTACCTAATTTCTCGGTCTCTTCTGAGCCCATTACTTTATTAGTGGCAACTGAAAAGTCTCCCTAGGGCTGTTCTCGAGGTGCGGCTTCTTGCCCAGGGCACAAAGAACAAACTTACGGTTCTTTAAGTCTAAGAAAAAGACAACCTGTTTGTTTGTTTGTTTGTTTGTTTGTTTTTGAGACAGAGTCTCATGTGGCGCCCTTGTTAGAGTACCATGACATCACAGCTCACAGCAACCTCCAACTCTTGGGCTTAAGCCATTCTCTTGCCTCAGCCTCCCAAGCAGCTGGAACTACAGGCATCCGTCACAACGCCTAGCTACTTTTTTTTTAATTGTAGTTGTCATTGTTGTTTAGTAGGCCCAGGCCAGGCTCAAACCCGCCAGATCCAGAGTATGTGGCTGGCACCATAACCACTGAGTTACAGGCACCAAGCCACAACCTGTTTTTTTTTTTTTAAAAACAAACAAACAAACAAACAAACAAAACCCCTTCAATTTCAAAATGCTAAGCTCTATGCTCTAACACTTGTGAAGCCTGCACATCCTTCACATTGCCTGAGTCTTTCCATCAACCATGGTTTCCTCTAATGTCCCAAATTTGGAGACAAAAACAGGAATAGTTAAAGAAGAGACAGTTAAGGTTCAAATTTATACTTAAAGAAAAGGATCTGAATGAAACTCCATGAGAAACATTTAACCAGAACAGAAATGCAGAGAAATCAGCCATGGTGTGCAGTTGTTAAGAAGACTGAGTTGTACCTTTGTAAAAACTGTTAAAGTTTGTAAAACTGTCAAAGCCTTGATCTATTAATTTTTGGGGGGGGAAGCAAAGATATTGTACAATAATGTATACACAATGACCTCATTTTTGGAAAATGAATACAAGTAAAATTAAACACAAAACAGTGGTTCTCAACCTTCCTAATGCTACAGTCCTTAATACAGTTCCTGTGGGTCGTGACCCACAGGTTGAGAACCGCTGCCATAGAAGTTCACAAGCCTCTATGAGCACAGAGGAAAATCTCTAAGTACATCCTGCCAACAGCTAGCTCAGGAAAGAGCACTTAGGAAGAAGAGAATCAAGATTAAAGTTTTCTCTCACATTTCTATATTGCTTTCAGTTTCAAAGTTGAATGTTCATTATCTTATCATTAAACAAAACTAAAGCTGTGAGAGATGAAATGATATACTAAGGAAGATGTCTTTATCATACATGGGAGATAATTTTCTGTTCAGTTCGGTACGTATTTGTTGAATGTTAGGGACTGGGTAATTAGTTTAAATGTGGTACACTTTGCTAAAGTAAAAAAAAAAAAAAGGTCTGACTCAAACTCTCTTAAATAAGAGTATTTTAATTGGCACACAGCCCAGAGGTCCAGCCATGAAATGGGTTTCATGGACGTTCTCCTGGCTTTCCCTCCTCTATGCACTGAGTTCACCCTCAGTCTGAGAGGAAAAAGAGGCTGAGTTCTAGGTTGATCTCCATTTGTCACATGTCCACAAGAGGAGAGAATTACTTTTTGGAAGCTTCCCCAGGAGATGAATTCAGTAAACGCCCTCAGCAAAACTTTCCTTGTGCTTCATTGGCCCAAATTGTATCGCGCTCCCAATCTTGACAAACTCTCTGATGAAAAGAAAAGATGAGTGATTTAAATCAGTTGAGCTGCCATTAAAGTGGGGGGCAGCGGAGGGAAGGCCTCCTCTGAGGACCACAGAGGTGAACATTTGAGCAAGTTTCCCTCAGCAAAGAGAAAGAAGATGTGGTGACCATGGTCAGACAACAACAAATAAATATGACACGGCCTTGCCCTGATGGATTTTACACTGATGCAGAAAGCAAACCATAAAGAAGCCATTCCAATTGTGAAGAGAGTTGTGGGACAGGGAGCAGCCAGGCCTATGCTTTGAGAAACTCCAATTTATAGGTTAGTTGTCAGTATTTCTTAATTTTTTATGCTTTGTAACATGTTTCAGATTTTCTCTAATAAAAAAATGTTTTCATTTTACAATAAAAAGAGAAATTTCTGAAAGGAAAAACCAACTAAATCTTATTTTGAGACACTTATCTCAGTAACCAAAGTAACAGTGTTTTTCTCCTTATTTCACATAGAGCTATAGCAAACCCCAGCTTCTCAGTAATACGGAGAGGGCTCAGAAGTAGTGACTTCAAATCATCACAGTGAAGAAAGTAAATAATATTTGTCATAAAATAAGGGAGTAAGATATCTGCATCCTGTAATTTTCCCTTTAAAGCAAATATTCATTTTATAATTAAATTGGTAGGAAGTGAGAGAAAATTATAGGGCAAATTCTTGGTTCTAGGGCAACTACTGTTGACAGGATGACTGAATTAGCTATCATAAATTCATCCTTGTTATTCATAATTCTACATAACTACCATTGACAGAATGAGCTCTGTGTGCCAGGTGCCTTACAAACATTGTTTTATTTTCAAATTTCTTAAGAACAATGAAGAATAGGTTTGCTTTTCCTGCCTTGTCAAATGAGAAAACACAGCCCCAGAGATTAAACAACTAGCCAAGTCAAGACTTGAGCCCAGACATATTGCAATTCAAAGCCTGTGTTCCTACACCGGACTCTCAGGGGCTCACACCTGTAATCCCAGCACTCTGGGAGGCTGAGGAGGGTGAATTGATTGAACTCAGGAATTCCAGGCCAATCTGAGCAAGACCCTGTCTCTTAAAAAAAAAATAGCTGAGTGTTGTGGTGGGCACTTATAGTCCCAGCTACTTGGGAGGCTGAGGCAAAAGGATTGCTTGAGACCAAGAGTTTGAGGTTGCTGTGAGTTATGACACTGCAGCACTGTTCCCAGGGAGACAGAGTACTGTCTCAAGAAAACAAAACAAAACAAAAACACAGCCTGTGTTCCTTTTCTACTAATCTGCTTCCCCACAGCACATTTATTTACATCAATAACTTGCACTATTAACATTGTCCAATAGCTGTATTTCCATAGTTCAGGCAACTGATTCAATATTTATAGAGGGACTATATAGCCTGGTAACTATATAAAAGATATATATCAAAAAGCATTGCTGTCCTCAAGCTGCACCCAGTCCATAATGAGCACTATGGGAAGAATAAACAAGTGATCACAACAACAAAAAGTATTATGAAGGACATGAACGGGTGTTATGGAAATGCTGATGAGGGGCCTCATCACACCTCAGAACGGCTTTGAAAATGAAGGGGAAGAAAACGTTTCTTGAAGGCATCCATTTCATCTCAGTGTATGAATCAGAACTCCCCAGGTAAATACGGGTCTTAGTTGGGCTGCCATAAGAACAACAGTAACAACAAAAAACCTCCCATACACTGAATGACTTATAAATGAGAGAGATGTATTACTTATAGTTCTAGAGGCTGAGACGTCCAAGACTGGCAGATTCAGTGTCTGGCGAGGACTCACTTTTCTGGCTCATACATAGCTGTCTTTTTGCTGCATCCTCACATGGTGGAAAGGACAGGGAATAATGGACCTCTTTTATAAGGCCACCAATCCCTCTCCGAAGGGATTCATCTCATGACTTAATCACCTACCAAAGGTCCAATCTCCTAATACCATTACCTTGGGGGTTACAATTTCAACATATGAATTTGGAACGTGGGGGGAGGCAAACATTCAGACCACAGCAGTATGTGTGGCAAACAGACACACCAGGGAAGAATGAGCTTGAGGAAAGCATGTGTGCAGGCAGCAGCGTGGGGTGCTGCAGGATGAAACGTGAGTTAGGTGGTAAAGGGAGAGGGGTCCGAGCAGCAGACAGGAGCCAGACCACATGCTGTGCTCCAGAGCTTGAACTTCTTCCTGAAGATCCATGGGACCCAAGCATTTCAGTCCACACACTCCTCTATGTCAAAAAAAAAAAAAAAAAAAAAAAACACAATGTTTTCATACTTTGACAATAAATATAAATGTACATTAATATTTTACACTGTATACAGGCACTATATTTATTAATTTCCTTGCTTCCCTTTTCGTTGTATTCATTCTTATTTTGAATGAATATTATGAATATATTTCAAAATACTTTTATATTTAAAAATGTATAAAATATATTTATTAGATTTCATCTAAGATAGATTGCTTAAGCTACAGTGTGAAGGGTGAATTTATAACAGGCAAGACTGAAGTCTATTACAGAAATCAAAGCGAGGAAAGAGGACTGAAGGACTGTTCTAGGACAGGTGGGAATGGAAGACAAATGGACACACATGAGAGATTTTAAAGAAATAGAATTGACAGAGCTTGGAGACCAACTGGATGACGAGGAATTTATGATGATAAAGTGTCATGGACGCAACACGGTTTTCTAGCCTGTTGAGCTGGTTGAATAATTATGCCATTCAAAGAAATGGGGGATAAAGGAAAAAAGTAGGTGTGTGTTGGAGTGAGTTCCTTTTCTTCTTTCTCTTCTTCCTCTCCTCCTCCTCCTTCTTCTTTAGGCAAAGTCAACTTTAAAGTACTTGAGGAGGCTCCGCACCTGTGGTTCAAGTGGCTAAAGCGCTAGCCACATACACCTAAGGTGGCGGGTTCGAATCCAGCCCTGGCCCACCAAACAACAATGATGGCTGCAACCGAAGAAAATAGCCAGGCGTTGTGGCGGACGCCTGTGGTCCCAGCTACTTGGGAGGCGGAGGCAGGAGACTCGCTTGAGCCCAGGAGTTGGAGGTTGCTGTGAGCTGTGATGCCAGAGCACTCTACACAGGGGGACAGCTTGAGGCTCTGTCTCAAAAAATAAAAAAATAAAGTACTTGAGGAATGTCCCAATGAAGACACAGCACACCATTCTGTCCTAGTGCTTAGGATTGAGATTTGGACTAGAAATATATATATTTAGGCATTGTCAACGTCAGTGAGACCTAAAAGTATAGGCCTGGATGAGATGACAAAATAAGAATGAATACAATGAAAAGGGAAACAAGGAGGACGCTAGGCCCCTTCAACACCTCCATGCCTAACTCCCAGAACCTGTGAACATTGACCTTATCTGGCAAAAGGGACTTTGATAGATGTGATCACAACTAAGGATCCTGATTTGGGAAGATTATCCTGGATTATTCAGATGGATACAAAGTAATCATAAGGATCTTTATAAGTGAAAAACAGAAGGGTCAGAGTCAAAAAGAGATTGAAATGTGACACTGCTGGCTTTGAAAAGCCAGAGTGGCCTCTAAAACCTGGAAAAGGTAGGAAAGGGGTTTCTCCTAGCACAGAAGGAGGGCAGCCCTACTGACCCCTTTACTTTAATGCAGTAGGGCCCATTTGGGATTTCTGACATTCAGAACTATAAATGATAAATCTGTTGTTTTATGCCACTAGGTAAGTGGTAATGTTATAGCAGTAATAGAAATGAATACACTGGAGAAATCCAGATTTAAGATCTATGCCAATGAGATATCTGGGACCAAGATGAAAAGTAGGCCAGGGAGGCCGATAGAAATTGAAGAGAAGATGCCTTCTAGAAGACAAGGTGAGGGCAAAATCTTAAGAAAGGAAAGTGGTGAATAATAGCAAATACTGAAGCTAGGTCAAGTGAAAATAGGGCCTGAACGTGTCCATTGCATTTAACAACAAAAGAAATAATTGAACATTGTAGTTTGGAAGTTTTACTAGGGGGACTGCAGTGGAAACCAGGGCTAGGTTAAGATTGGAGAAATGACAGGAAAGTGAGAAAGTGAACATAGAAACTTAATCTTGGCTCAGCGCCTGTGGCTAAGGCACCAGCCACGTACACCCAAGGTGGTGGGTTCAAATCCAGCCCAGGCCTGCCAAAATAACAATGACGGCTGCAACCAAAAAATAAGCCGGGCATTGTGGCGGGCGCCTGTGGTCCCAGCTACTCAGGAGGTGGAGGCAGGAGACTCGCTTGAGCCCAGGAGTTGGAGGTTGCTGTGAGCTGTGATGTCACAGCTCTCTACCCAGGGGGACAGCTGGAGGTTCCTGTCTCAAAAAAAAAAAAAGAAAGAAAGAAAGAAACAATCTTTCCAGAAATTTGGCTCTGATTGGCAAGACAAAGAATGTGTAGTAATTATAGAGTATACACACACACTGAGGGAAGTGAAGAATCCAAGTTTTATGACAACATGAAGTTTGTATAAATGGGAGAGGAGAAAAAAAATTATCAAATTTTTATTTAATAAAAATACAGCATTAAGAATTCAAAACAAGGGCGGCACCTATGGCTCAGCGAGTAGGGCTCTGGCCCCACATACCAAGGGTGGCGGGTTCGAACCAGGCCCCGGCCAAACTG
Organism: Otolemur garnettii; assembly: GCF_000181295.1. Lineage (NCBI taxonomy): Eukaryota > Metazoa > Chordata > Mammalia > Primates > Galagidae > Otolemur > Otolemur garnettii. Next base: position 4,648,449 of record NW_003852527.1, on the reverse strand, counting down.
TAACAAAAAAAATAGCCGGGCATTGTGGTGGGTGCCTGTCATCCCAGCTACACCGGAGGCTGAGGCAAGACAATTGCCTAAGCCCAAGAGCTAGAAGTTGCTGTGAGCTGTGACACCAGAGCACTCTACCAAGGGCAACAAAGCAAGACTCTGTCTCTAAAAAATAACAATAATAATACAAAACAAGGTATAAAATGAATATCTATGGTGAGAAAAAATTGCGACAAATTACCCACTTTTAAATCTGGCAAATACTATCAAAAAATCCAGAAAAAAATTGTTTTTGTTAATTTATACCTGATACATCTGCACAATACATTTTTCTATATATTTTGGATATATATGCTTTGAATCAAAGTATATATACTCTTTGAATGGCAAAAACTGCCTAATTTCATATTCAATAAAAAGAAGATAATTCAGTCATTCTTCTTATGTGATTAGGAAAATTTTATTGATATTAATGGTCAGAACATATAAAATATTGGACTTTACACACAAACCTACTAAATGCTACTAAAAGTTTCTACCTTGCAAACACAGGAATTCAAATAAATTCTACCTGACATTATTCTCATCTCCAAAGAAATGTATATGTAAGCTGAATTTATTATTGCACTATTGAATGTGTTCCTAATAAGAAAAGAATTTCTGTTTTTAGTGGGTTTCAATGGGAACTGAATATCTGGACATGTGTGAAGCCTGGGAGAATTTTCTATAGATGAGTTTTTGGCGCCAAACATTTCATTATTTTTCCACCACTCTCACTTCAGGTGCCAGAGTCCAAAAGACACACTCACAGCACCTTCGTGTCACAATGCTGGTGGAGTCCTCACAGCGGGTTGTGGAGAGTTCCTGAAGCCTTTGCTGCTCGGGGCTTGCTAGCAATGCCTTTACTACACGTGCATCCTGCTAAACCTAAATCAAATGTGTCCCCAACTCAATTAGGATTCCAAAATGTCTACAAACTCCTAAAGCACAAAGTAAACAGGACAGAAGCCAAATCTAAGTGGAAAAGATTCCACTTAGAATCTTAGAAAGTGGGTCCTAATATGAGTAAGACAGTATTTACAGAACTATAGCAATTAAAATATCGTAATTTTGCACATTGGACAAGTATGTGCTACCATGTTAACAGCTAAGGGCCCGCCTTGTGAGGGGCTTGGTCAAATGAGAAGCCTCAGAATTTTAATAACTTTTATTAGTTTTATGGTACATTCAGCTCTGGCAATGACAGAAATGATGCAGGCACTGAGGAAAACTTTGCAAATATGGAAGAGAGACGGCAGGCTGATAACTCAAGGCTTCCTAGAGAGGAGAGATGGCTGGAGTGCAGAGCGCGGGAGCAGGAAGGAGGCGCAAGTAGTTTCAACATAGACAGATTTGTACCTGTAAGAACAGGCAGGGGAGGGAAGTTTCACTTTTTTTTATTAAGTCATTTGTACATAGATCAGAAAGAAGAGGCAAAGTTGTCTGGTGAAGACAAAGAGGCGTAGGGCCTAATGAAGAATGATGAGAATTAGGAATAATCAGACTTGGAACCTACAAAGATGACCAAAGCAATGTGAAAAGTTTGCTGAGTAGATCTGAGGTCCAAAATAAAGGGAGAGCAGGAGCTGAAGTGCCGCTAATCTTTAGGATTGTGTGAGAGCTCCCAGCAGGGTTTAGCAGCTCAGTTGGGAAACCAAGTGTAATGGAAATTGGGTGGATTTTGACCACCAAATATTCACAGACAATCATTTTAGTCATTGTACCTCAACTTCTAAGAAGCCACTGATCCCTCCCTCACTGTTGGCCCACACACTCCAGGCTCCCTAGTGGCGCATGGTCCCTGGCCCAAACAAATTGGTTAGTTTTGTCACTTACAATGGAAAGAGTCCCACCAGAATTTTAAAAAGCAAAGGTACTGGTGATCTTTGCTAAGGGGTGATGACATATTTGCTTGTATCTTGGCAGTAAGACTGTGAGCCTCCTGGAGCTTTCCCAGTACGAGAACTGATGGGAAAGGCCTTCAGAGAGTGTTAGTTATTGTGGCCTTCAGGGAGGCGCTACAAAGGAAAGAGTGACTTAGACTGAAGTTGGCCCATCTGAAAGCAGGAAGAAATGAAAACTATCACGTGCTCATGGAGACCATTTCTTAGCCTGTGGTCCACAATCTGCAATCTGAGATGGCTAAAAATCCAAAGAAACAAGACCAGGGGTGGGGAAATTGCACACTTTGCTATCGGTGAACATTCCTGCTGGAAAGGCAGGGAAGAGTCATACTCAAAGATGAAACTGGGCTGTGTTCCCACTCAACTACCTGCTGTTACACACCCCAAGACTGAGAACAACCAACCTCATTGCAGAGAAGAAGCTGGGATGGAACCCAGGGACAAGAGGCAAATTATCCCAGCTGTTGTTGGATTTTATCCTTAGGCAGAAGCCATTCAGCTGAGGGACAACAAATTGCCAGAGCCAATCCCTAAGACTAAGGCAGGGCCAGCTGCTGGAAAGATTGAAGTTGCCCAGTTTTGTAATTCAAAGATGTCTTGACATGATGTCTGACTTTGGGTTACAAGTCCTTGGAACTCAGAGAATAGAAAGTGGGAGTAATAAGAAAGTTGCTTCTCTTAAGCTTTAAATTAACTCCCAGTACTCTGAAATTTTACAAACCTGAAGCAGAGTCTTTAAAGATAATTCCTGAAAGGTGCACTTCCCCAGTCCTGGTCTGAGAGGTGGCCATGGAAGACACTGAGCAGGAGAGAACCTTCCAGAAAGCAGAATAGAGATTGCTCAGACTGTTTATTAACATTCCAATTCCATAAGTCCTGATTGGAACTCTACTTTTAACAACTTAAATGGGCATATTCTGCAGACACACGTAGACATAGCATGTTAGGGGTAAAGAACTGTCACTGAGGGTTTGTCCCATCTGTTCAAATGGTCTCTTGGGACCAACCCCCGAAGCCCAGAAGCCTCAGCAGGAGGGCTGCAGACAGCCTGGGTGGAAATTTTGGGTCAGATAGACTATTTTCCCAGGAATCTTGCAGGCATGATTCCAGGGACATAATTTGAGTTATAAACAAGAAAATGCAACTGAAATTTAGAGCCAAGCATCAGATCCTGAAAGTAAACTCATAAATGGAAGAATTAAGAAATGAGGTTAGAAGGCAGAGAATCTCATTTATGAGTCATCACAAATGTGAGAACCAGGAGACAAATGAGAGTGTGTGTTTAAGACTCATTTTTATGTGGATGCCTGTCTCCCATAGTTGACCTCCATACCAGCTCCATGTGACCCTCCACCCAGACATTCATGAGTCATAAGTCCTATCCCAGCACTGTCCAGCAGTGACAATCAGTGGTATTTACTCAGACTTGAACAATATAGCCAGGCCCACACACTTGGACCCAGGGGACAGGACTTTCTACAACTACCATTACATTGGGGCTTTGTTCAGCCCATTTAGGGCCCATGAGCCTAGTGTCCACCAGCTCATTGGAATAGATAGAAGAGAGAGGAATATAGATGAGATGAATGAGCTAGAGAAGAGAAAAACTAGCAGTTATACTTCACAGAGAAGGTGCAGCATGTACGAATCACCTGGCATGGTGGCTCACACCCGGAATCCAAATACTCCATAAGGCGGAGGAGGGTGGATCACTTGAGCTCAGGAGTTTGAAACCAGTCTGAGCAAGAGTGAGGCCCTGTCTCTACTAAAAATTGAAAAACTTGGCTTGGCACCTGTAGCTCAGTGGCTAAGTCACCAGCCACACGCACTGGAACTCTCGGGTTCGAATCCAGCCCAGGCCTGCCAAATAGCAATGACAACTGCAAACAAAAAATAGCTGGGCATTATGGTGGGCGCCTGTAGTCCCAGCTACTCAGGAGGCTGAGGCAAGAGAATCGCTTAAGCCCAAGAGTTGGAGGTTGTAGCGAGCTGTGACACCACGGCACTCTTCCAAAGGTGACAGCTTGAGACTCTGTCTCAAAAATAAATAAATAAAAATAAATAAAAATGGAAAAACTAGCTGGGTGTGGTGGTGGGTGCCTATAGTACCAGCTGCTCAGAAGGCTGAGACAAAAGGATCACTTCAGCCCAAGAGCTTAGGTTGCTGTGAGCTATAACATCATGGCATTCTAGCCAGAGTGACAGAGTGAGACTCCGTCTCAAGAAAAGAAGGGAAGGGAAGGGAAGGAGAAAGGAAGGAAGAGAATGAAAGAGAACGAACTAAAGAGAAAGAGGGAAGGAAGGGAGGGAGGGAAGGAGGGAGGGAAAGAAAGAAAGAGAAGTAATGAAGGAGAAAGAGGAAAGGGAGGGAGGGAGGGAGGGAAGGAAGGAAAGGAAGGAAGGAAAACTCCCTAGTAATGGGCACCTTGAATAGACAGTGGGGATATTTATAGTCAAAGCTGGTTTCCCAGGAGCACAGTGGTAAATGCACTGACTGCACTTTCTCATGCCAGCAGCAAACTTCCTCCACTCTAAGGCTTCTCTGCAGCCTCCAGTCAATAAGAAAATAGAGCTGTCTGGTGAGCCACTGACTTTGTGGGTTATCAATCACAGAAGCATCTGGAAAGGCTTCCTGTTGTCAGACACACTGGTTTTCATTGCCCCAGGATAAGATCTATGCCAGCAAGGAGAACTTCAAAGCACAGTGACACACTGACCAATGTCCCAGCAAAGGTGGCAGATGGTGGTGTAGGCACTTGCTGCCAAGCTGGTATGGCCAGAAATGGCCTGAAATACCTTCAGAAATCCTGTGTGGTGGCCTGGGGGAAGTCTGGCTGGCCATGAGCTAGGACTGTTTATAAATATTTGTGTCTCTTTCTAGACAGTAGATCTAGGTTTTTACCCACTCTGCCCACCCACACATTTCACAGACTGGGATACAGAGTTCATTGGTGGCATAAGAAAGTTGAAGCGTGACTGTGTCAGGGACACTGCTTAACAGTAGTGGGACATGGTAACCATAAATGAAGGGGTCACTGCTGGCTCTACTGTGCAGAAAATACTTTTTTCACCCAAAGCCATTTTCTTTTCATCTGGAACACACAGCTAGACCAGACATCCACTGTAATATTTATGACACTGTTGGATGCCACTTCCATGGGTGGCCCATAAAAATCTCCCAGGTGTCCAGGCATGATGTCTCCTATATCCATTCAGGGAGCTGTTCATGGCTACATTGGAATCCATATGCCGAAGACACTGCAGCTGCCATCATTCTGGATTCCTGATTATGGAGCCAACCAGGAACATTGGGATTGGATTATTTTGTGAAAAAGAAACGACAATCATCATGTTAAGCTACTAGGGGGTTGTTGCCAAAAAAGGCAGCACTACTTTAACAAATACACAGATTAGTGTCACATTTGTGGGACCCGGGTAATACTACCCAGATTTATGACTGGACCAGGAGAGATGGTTACATGGGTGGCCTGAGGAACCATGACTGGAGAATTTCAATAGCAATGTGCAAAGAAAGCAAAACTAACTGTTAAAAACACAGACCCAGAAGTCAGGGTCCCCTGAAGGAAGTCATTTGCAAAAGGGTAAGCAGAAGTTTTAGCCAGGAGGCCCATGAGTGAACTGCGCTGCAGATCAAGAAGAGACAATCAGGGCAGAGAAGTGAGGGCGGCAAGTTCCATTTCCCTCAGATGACAACAGAGGGAGACCTGAAGGTATAAAGGGACTGTGCAGGTTCAGACTTCAGCCCCTACCTTTGACAGCCAGCTCTGCACCCCACTCCCCAGCTGAGGCCTTTATCTACTGGCCTCATTTGTGCAAGCCTCATTCCTAGGGGTTGGGTCTTTTCCTAACTTCTTTTATCTAACTTTGGTCTGCACCTCTGCTTTAATGAATTTCATTATTTAGGTGTGATAAGGCCAACAGACGAGGAGATGACTGCCTTCGAAAATTATTCTACGGCAGTTGCTGAAAGTACATCTCTCATCACAGGGGATCACAGGCAAGAGATAAATCACTGGGGTCTGGCACGGGGTGGGGGGCAAAGGGGGGCCACTGAGGGCTGAAGCCTTTATTTTGTATTCCCCAGGGAGGAACGGATGAGGCAAGGTAAGTGGACTAAGGATTGGCTAGTCTGAGTAAGTTCAGTGAGCTCTCGGGCTTCAGGGCTGTCCCACACCTAGCCCTGATTAGGGAAGGTGGAGTGTACAGGAGATCCAGGTAATAAGAGCCTGACAGAGGAGGTTATATGTGGCTATGGACATAACCAGCTGTTTAAGAAGAGCAACGGACCAGCCTCCAACCTGGGTCCCACATTCAAAAAACCACAACCCACCACACACAGACTGTCTCAGATTTTTTTCTCACAAACTGTGGATTGCGGAGGATGCGGCTGTGGGTGATGAGTCCCTTCCCAGAAGAGGAACTGCTATTTTCATTCCAGCATTAATTCTGACCCTTTCTAACAGCCACAATACCATTGCTTGTCAGCCACTTCTGGGATTCTGTTAGCAGCACCCAGATACCAGATGAGCATGCGGGCTACAGAAAGCAGTAGGTTCCCCTGAGGCCCCTCTCCGGAGAATCAGGACTTCATGACCAGAGCCACAGGCCTCCTGGTCCTCCAGGTCCCTCGGCCAGGCAAGCATTGTGAGGAAGGAGGTATGTGGCCTACACATGAGGGCCTGAGCAGGAACTCTGCCAGCTTGAGTCCCTCCTCAGTACAAAAATCTTTCCTGCCTTGTTAGCGGTAGCTATGTCTGAACATCTTCCCGGAAAAACCCCAGTACAGAGAAACCGCCATCATTTTCCTTGTTTTGATCTCAGAAGTCTTCTGTTGCCCTGCCCTTGGCCTCCAGGAGCTATGTGCTGACCTGACCTGCCAGATTTCTGCCCTATGTTCATAACTTCTTAAAGGTACAAGAGCCAGTCAGTCATGCTGTAAGAGACCTTATGTTCATTTCCTGTGCCTCATGCCTGCAAATGACTTCAGGCCAGTGTGGAAATTCGTGTTGATCTGGGTCAGAACTTGTGAGGTGGCACCTGTGAACTTGCGAAGTGCTGAGTTGCACTTCACAACACCGAACTTACCATATACCAAGATGAAGAGGTGGTGAATAATGTAGACAGAGCAGTGGAGCTGAGGGCCAGGAGACCAGGGAAGATAAGGACAAGCTCAGGGCAGGACCAGAGGCAACAGCTCCAAGAGTCCTGAGGACCAAGCTGGGCTGCGTGGGACAGTCTGACTCAAAAGGAAAATCCTTCCCTAATGAGGAAAAAATAAGGTGAAGGAAAAACTAAAGCCCAGGCGAAGGTTGGCTGGAAGCACTATAACGTGAACTTTGCTTCCACGCAGTTGTAAGGCTTGTGTCTCCACTTTGTGAGGGCTGTAGCATCTTAAATTCAGTTAACTACTTGGACCCTGAAAGGATCTACAAAATAGAATAGTAATACCTACCTCCCAGAGTTATCGTAGAAATTAGAAATTATATTAGATAAATGGAGTGCTTGCACCATCTAGCAGGCTTCAGATAAATGATGGCTGCCACTAATTTGACTATTTGGTTGTGCACGTTCTGCTTACCAGCAGTAACGGTGTTTGCCAGGACCTGATGGCTGCCTTCACTGTTTATAACACCTAGCTTGCTTCAGCCAACACTGACTCTCTAGTATTTAAATCTTTTAATAGTTACTTACTCATTGAGCAAACACCTTTTATGTGTAAAAGTGTGAGCTAGCTGCCAAAAACGCTACTGCCCACCCCATGCATCACCATCATGTTTCCTATTTTTCTGTGACTATCCATTTTGTTTTTCACTGCCAGTGTCTCAAAGACTTGTTAGTAAATATAAATTTTCTCCACCTGTATACCATATTAGGCTGATTTGGCCACCCTTTTTTGTTCTTGTAAGTTTTCTTTTTTTTTAAAGCCAACCTTTTGTCCTTGTACCACGTTCAATTACTTTTTTGTCTATTTATACATGTCACATCTTAGATTGACTTTTCATTCCTAGTTTCTTTCTGGCAAAGAAAATGAGCACAGGGAGAATACTTAATAAATGTTATGTAATAATAACTATTAGATGTTCCTTTAAAATCTCAAGCAGCTTTTTATCTTTAGCTTCTACTTTGAGATAATTATATACTTCCCCAAAGCTATTTATAGCTCCCATCAGCAAGAACAGCTGAAAAAAATATGTTCATAGTCCTGCCAAAACTATGGTGAAAGTGATTTAAACTCTGAAGATCTGTTGCCAGTGTTCAAAATGGCATCCGACATATGGATGTCTGAGTCTATCAGTAGGAAAGTTTTCCCAGCCCAGATCTCTGTGACGGGGTTGGTTTTTGACTTCATCTTGCCCTTATCACCATCATCATTCAATTACCCACAAAGTGAAGTCACACAACAGTAACAAGCACACACCTTTACACGCTGGTGTGATCAGTCTGCAATTTTCAGCTGCTTCGTGAGTCACATTCTCCCTCTACCCTGTGAAGAGCCTGAACCTCAGCATATTTAGTCAAGACCACGAGATACAGCCACAGCACAGCCTTACAAATAGGTGGAACAGAGGACCTCCTCCATAAGGTGAACTGGAAATCACAGAGCAAAAAAATACATGCGTAAGTGCACTAGTTAGGGTTTCCTAGTTTAGCAAATAAAAATTTAGCAACCTTATCCACTCTACACATTCATACCCCAAACTGCCTGGATATGGTGTCAGACAACTCCAGATTCCTTTCTCCTTTAGTCAGGGAAACCAGTTAGTATAGTGGGTAATTCACTGGACTTAGAGACGGAAGCCCCAGATGCGCTGATCTCAGCTCTTGCTATTTAGCACCTATTTAATTTGGGTAAGTCCATTTGCAGACTTTTGGGTGGTACTACTCTCAGTTAAACACCATGGTAGGTGCTGAGGAAACAATGAACAAGCACAGTGCTCCGCCCTCAGGGCGCTTGTGCTGAGTATACAGAAGGCTCCAGGCAATAGAAAGGGGGCTGGTCCTCTGACAAGTCTGGGGAGGTACCTTATCTTTGTCAGATTACCTCCTATATTTCTCTTCATTCTGCATCTTGGGGTCAGAGAAGCCTTTTGCACTCAAGAGAAATCAAATAGAATCATTGCTTGGGAATAGTAATAATCTTTATACAGATTGACATAAGACACTGTGATGTCTTATAGTCCAAGTTATTCATAGCTTGTAAGAATATAAATATACATACATACATATACATATATATAATCTTTCGGAGAGTTGTAAAAGAAAAAATAATTTTTTTTCCTGTCAGAGAAAAATGTCTTCTGTGGCATTTGCAGTTACTTCGCTAATGAGTCCGGAGGAAATGAGAGCAGAAAAGAATCGTGGCTACTGACAGCTTCCCAAAGAGTCCCTGGTATCCATGAATAAAAAGTTCTTTGGGCATCAGTCTAGGAAGGCCAAAGTGAGAGCTGGTCCTTCACACCTCACCTTACCAGAGGTGGGTTGTGGCACCTTACCAGGGGACCAGTTGTAAGCTTAGGTCCCCTCACAACTTTAAGTCCAAACCCAGATCAAACAGCTAGCCCAACTTCTGGGAGCAGCAATCTTGGCCTCAGCCTGCCCACATTCTTTTTTCCATGTACGCAGCTTTTTTTAAGTGATTACATTCATGTGATGAACTCGTACACATTATTTTCTTTAAAATGTTATAAAGATTTCATCTCTTGTTTCTGCCAATAAAAATGCACCTATTAGACTGAGATACCTTCCAGGATCATTTGTACAGCCTCTTCTAACATGATGACTGTTGGGTTTTTTGTTTTTTTTTTAAACAAACCTTGCAACCTCACTATTCAGCCTTTCTCTTCCTGGCACTGAAATCTCACTGACGCAGGTGGTGTGGAAAAAGCTCTAAAGTCAGGAGCTGGTGAGTCTGGTCTGAATTCCAGATTGCCTCCGAACTGCTACAAGAATTTGGTCAAGTCATTTAACTGTTTAAAAACTGTTTCCTGTCTCCTAGTCTGCTTATTAGAGTACAAAGTATTGGAAAACCACCAACTGAGGTACTGCCACAGAGTAGATGATAAATTATGTAATTTCAAAAATCCATCTCATTATTTTCAATAAGTTATAGTAACAGAGTTTGGAGTATGTTTTTTAATACAAATGACTCGATTGATTAGGCAATTCTAATTACTATACAAATCATGACTCCAAGGGTGTCTAAAATCACGGCCATGTCAAGAAAGGCTAGAGACACGGCAGGTGTAGCAAAACTGGCACAAGGACCCAACAGCTCCTGACTCCAACCCACACTCCAGGCTTATCTGCTTTGTTTTGAAAGTTACATAACTTTTATGTTATTAATTGGTTTAGTCAACCGTATCTAGATTACCACATACGAACCAGTGCCTACTTATCACAAATTCCAAACTGATGGGTCATTATATATTCATAATCAATACAAAGACATTTATTGACACTCAGGAAAATCCCACTGTGTCAGTTTATGTAAGAAGATGCCAGCATCCTTCTGGTCCCCAGAAGGTGATCTTACTAACAGAGGAAAATAAACTATCAAACTGAAAGAGAAATAAACTCATAGCACATAATTGCCCTTTGAAGAAAAACCTCACAACACAACTACCCTTTGTTTAATTAAACCCCCATGGCCTAACTTTTTGTCTCTAAAGGGGTCTATCTCAGCCCTGAAAATCCTAAGGACAGTAGGGGTACTGGCCCCCTCCACTCCAACTCTCTGCTTCAGTTCTTCCGCAAAACCAAATTCCAAAGTTTCAGATACAAGCACTGGAAAAGCACTTGCAACGACTTCACTGCTGCTTGTTATCAGTCTGCCCAAGCAAAGGGGGGAAAAGCCATTTTTACTCTTTAACACACTGCCACTTTCCTGGAACTGCCCAGCATTTTCACTCCTTCCTCTGTGTGCTGTGGCCACTCCCTCCTTCTCTTTCTCAGGAAAAACGACGTCTTTCTATCCCAAACCGTGTGAGAATTCTTTCTTCACGGTCCATAAGCACCTAGTAAATTTCCACCCTTCCAATCTCCCTACACCGATCTCTTCTGAATACTCAATGCTAGTCTTCATCTCCATTTAAGCCATTGTTCAAAAGAAAAATGTCTACTAATAACCCTAAGCACGGACCATGAGCCAGCACTGAGGTCAACACTATCCGCTGCTCACTATCTGGAGGGAAATCACTTCTCAGACATGGCTATTTACGTTTTCCTCTGTGGAAGTGCTGGAGTCCTCACAACAGTTTTTCTTTATCCTTTGGGTTTCTCTTTCCCATCAGGCTTAGGCAGGTGTCCCCAGGAAGGGGAGGGTACAAGGTGGAGGGGTGATCAGGAGAGACTCACGCTGCCTCTGCCAGCATTAGGCACCTCCCTTGCCAGATCTGCCAGTCTTCCTCACTTCCACCTCCTCTCCCTCATTCTTGGCTATTACAGGTAACTTCAGAAGTAAGGCCTTTCCATAGAGGTTCTGGGATCCACATGATCTGAGGCTGGGTACCAAGCATCCCCCAAATTTCTGCTATCTGGCAAGTTCCATGAAGGTTCTATGACATTAGAAGTGGTGTGTCCAAGGCTCCCAAGGTTCCACTCAGCCTAATAGTCTCATTTCTGACTTTCCAAATACAGTTGAGGACTAAAAACCAAGATGAAACCAATATAGGTTTAGTGTTACTATCCACAGCTTGGAATATAGGTTTCACTGCTAGGATCACTTATTACATAGTACATGAAGAGTAACCCTCACTCAGTATGATGTTTAGCAAACTCTTCTAACTGGAGGCTCAGTTCTCTTATCTGATATAGGGGCAAGGAGGCCAGATGTGAATCCCAACTATACCTGAAAAATTTACTTACTTTCTTGGGAACACAGTTATAGGGGAAATACTGTGGACTAATATAGGTAAAGTCTATTTTGACCACAAGAAGTGGCCCCCAAATGGCACCCATTATTATGTATTTTTAGACTCTAATATTGTTACAACTATAAATGCTTCAAATTCTTTAGGAGAAAAGCATCGCTTTTCCAAGTATAACAAAGAAAGCTTATATGAAAAGGACATTGACGTATACAATCATCTGATCTAACCACTTTCTCAAAATAGATAAAGTAAAAGACATGGTACCCTGTGATTATGCATGTCCAAATAACAAGTTTAACTTGGTCAATTTTTTTTAACCTCTCACTTATTCAACAGTAAGATTTATGTGATTCAATTCTTGGACCACCACTTCCAGTATCATGGGAAGATTTTATTTCATGTAGTATTTTAAATTTGGAAATAACCATTGTGATGAGTCAATTTGGCCAGACTACAGACCCCAATTATTCCATCAAACCCTAATCTTAATGTTGCTGTGAAGATATTTTGAAGATACAGTTAAAGTCTATAATCAGTCCACCTTAACTAAAGGAGTTCAGCCTAGATCAGCATTTTTCAACCTTTTTTTATCTCACAGCACATTAGAACTTATAAACTTCCACAGCACACTTAAATTATGTTGACTAGAAAAAAGAGTAAGAAAAAGAATATACTTACTGTGCCTTAAACTGCTTTCAAAATGATTTAATTAATGATCATCTCTGAGGCACACCTAAGATCCACCAGTGTGCTGCAAGACACCAGTTGAAAATCACTGGCCTACATGATCTGAGTAGCCCTGATTCAGTCAACTGGAAGGCCTTAAGAGCAGAGCTGAGGCCTCCCTGAGGAAGAAGAAATTCCACCTGTAGACAGCACCTGCAGCCTGGGCCTGAGAGTTCTGATCATTCTTTCCTGGAGGCCTCCCCTGATTTCAGACTTGCCTAACCAGCCCAACCATCACGTAAACTAATTTTTTTGCAATAAATATCTCCTACTAATTCTGCTTCTCTGGTCGAACCCTGACTGACATACAGCCATGAAATATTTTTCTTTTTTGCATTATATTGACTGTGCCTTGATATTTAAGATAGAAATTGCTCCATAAGGGTTTCCTTTAATATGAATGATGATGAGAGTGGGGCTCGTTATCTTCATAGATGTGAATACACTTTTAATTCAGCATGTAACTCTATTTTTCTACATTTTTCTTACCTTTCCATTTCAGAAGGAAACATCAAGTATAGATTCAATGATAACCTTCTTTTGTAAAGCCATCTTCTTTTGTAACCTGAAAAGAACTATATTTAGCTATTGAATGTGTAAAAAAAAAAAAAAAACCCTCATCTTTAATTGGCACAAAATCAAAACCCTTATATATAAATAAAAGATGTTTCCTATGGATTTATAAGTGAATTTTAGAAGGGCCTTAGATTTTAGAAAAGGAATTGCAATAATTTCATTGAAGGAAAAGCAGGCATTGTCATAGCTTGGCCAACTGACAATCTAATTTTAAGTCATTCACCAGTAAGACTTTCATAACTTTCTAAGACAGAATTTCTTAAAACTTTCTTAATAATAATAGTTTTTCTCAACTTCCATTTCATCCCAAATCTGAGAATCTGATAACTTCTAAAACTAAAATATAATTGTGGGCACACAGGCTTTGAGAGCTAATTTGAAAGTAAGAACCCAAAGGAAGCAGGATTTGAAACTCAGATTTTAATTTAACAGAAATTGTTATCCATAACAGACTTTTCTAATATGAGATGCAGTAGTCCTCTAAAAGAAAAAAACTCCAGTTTAGAAATGTTCAACATTTATTTATTTTCTTACTGGGTTTCTTTCTAATTGTGGTTGAAATGAGAATATGCAGAAATAATCACACTTTCTGATATTTAATATTACAACCCAAAATTCCAGGTTGGTTTGTGTTCATATAGGTCAGGTACTATTGTAAAATAAATTAATTTTAATTACAAAGAACTAGTACCAATAGATATCTAAGAAATGTATTACCATTTACCTGCAATAACAAACATGTGCTTTGATATTTTCAGTTATTACCATAAAAACTGAGTTTTTAATGAAGGCAGTTTAGCAGGACTACGGTTGTGGAAATAAACTTGAATCTATCAGTTCTTTAAACTTAAACTAAGAATTGTAGTAGAATAAAATGTTAAGCAAGTGAAAACTTTTCTGTGATACATATTTTCATGTAAACAAAAGATCAAGAAAATTTTCAAATATGTTTATCACAACAGAAAAACATAGACTAAGAATGTTATTTTATTTTACTTCATGCTTCCATTGAACACAACTGGCATAAGCAGAGCAGTGGGAATTGAATGCATCTTTACATGTTTCTCATACTCTCCGGGGATTACATACAATAAAGACATCTCTCTAGGAGAAAAGAAAACATCAGAATAAATAGACTTCTGAAAGGTATGACTTTTAATTAAGTCACTCTCTTTGCTCTATTGTGAAACTTCACGGCTTCTAAGAATTTTGCCAGTGGAGTAAGTAAAGCTAGCACTGGCCAGACCCAGCCCGCAGAGGCACAATGACATGCAGACCTCACTCTCAGGGTAGATTACCCAAGCCCAGGAGATAATGGCTTCCAGCACAAAACAAACATTGTGGTATAAGCAAACAATACTTAAATAGATAGATTTTCTACACTCCTTGAAGTGTGCCCCAGGGACCCACCACCTGAGCCAGAATCAAGAGTCCCTGACAAAATAAAAATGCGCATTCTAGGGCCCAGTGGACGCTCCTCTGGGGGCCCCAGGGATCTGAACTGTTAACAAGCTCCCTCAGGATAACTAAATACAGATTAAAGTTTAAATAACACTACTCCATACTATTTGGGATTTCTCTCGACTCTTTCTTTTGACCACAAATATTTTATTATCTTTCAGGCTTCTTGCTAACCACAAGGAAAAGCAAAAATCAACATCAAAAAAAACCATTTCTGATTATGTCCATCCACAGTGAGGATTAGTAGTGGTTACTTTTTCCCCCTCAAGAGATTATGGGGATTAGGCAACATATAATTTTTGCACCTAATTTCCTGAAGGTGCACTAGAGAACCCATTTTTATAAAGCTTTCGAGATGTATATATAATAAACAAGTTCAAGATGAAGTGTAAACTGTCATCTGATCAAGATTATCCAGTGTAGAGAGAACCGCTGTTTAGTGTTGTTGCTGGATTTTTACAAGGCCAGCAGGAGTGAGTGTCTCAGCAGGTACCTGAGAGCTCTCACCAAATGGGGCTCTGCCTACTAAGCAGCATAAAAGTACCTGAAGGCCACCCATAAATAAGAAAGAACAAAGAAAGAAATCTCAGTTTCAACTCCAGCCACAAAAGGAGTCTCCTGACCTACCAGTATGTAAGATGAAACAGATCACGCTGACTTTCCTCAGAGAAAGCCTAATCAAAAAAATTCCTGTTACTATCTCCTTGAAATCCAGTTTATGTTGAAAAGAGAAAGCATAATACTCTTCAACGTGCCGCTACTTATCTACTACAGAGTTTATGTCCTATAAAATCCCTACGGACAAAAACATTTTACCTGTAAATAACATGTATAAATTAGAAATTAAAGAGGTAGGTGACTATCATCTGAAGATGATCCCAAAACAACATGTTGAATAACATGCCTGAGTCCCCAAGGAGCTCTGTAGATGGACAGTGAGTTCTAATACCGCAGCACCGCCGGGGCTAAGAGCAGGGCTTCCCAGGTCTTTCCTGATGTCGCCAGTCTTCCCCTCCTAACTCCTGAAACTGTGCCTGGAGCTCTGCAGACGTTTACCTTTAAAAAATAGCTAATGAAGTAAGATTGAAGGAGGTAATACTGGAGACCATGGAGTGATGCTGAGGCCAGCCTGGCTCTTCAAAACTCCACACTCTCATTTGGAAAAAAGCTCGTTAGAGTTCTGCAGGACCTTAGAGACGCAATTGATCCAACTCTCCGGTTTTATAACTAAAGAAAGAGAGGCTGATTTTTTCATTGGCTCACAAAGCACTAAAATTGTAAAAAGACATTAAAAGTCCACAGTTAACTAAACCTACTTAGCCCACAGTGTAGCCAAGAGAGTGCACTCTCAGCCCTTATGGCCTTAATCTGCTGCCCCATCCCTATGGGCTGTTTTATAAAGTAGGCTGGTGGTGACGAGGCTGGGGGAAAGGGGCAGATAGTGAGACAAAAATAATTTGAAAAAGACAAGCCATACTGAAACTTGCCCTAGGCTCAGACCAGGGTTTATTTTCCCTTCTCTGTACGGACACAGCTCTGAGCACATTCATAACTCCAGCTTCTAGGGCAAGCACTGGGGCGATGATGGTATTCACCCCAGAACATTTAGAACCAATGCAGATGGATGACTGGAAACCTCCAAACCCACAGGGGCAAGACCTAGATACAGCCGCATTTCTCAATAATCGTCAGTCATTTGTTTCGCGAATCAAAAATTTCACTTTATTTCCTAAATAGCCTTATTTAGCTAAGGCATTTAAGCTCTACTTTAAAAGGTGGTTGTGATCTTGTTTTTTTCTTTTCTGTTTCCTAAACTCTCTAGAATGATTTCCAATTTTCTTTTGATAATAAGAAAATAAAGCTATTTTTAAAAAGAAGATTTTAGTCTAGAAAACGTTAAAGGATACACAGAATTTCCTCTTGAATATGAAACATCTAAGCTGAATGAGGCATCTGTGTGGCAAAGGAGAGCGGCACAGTCTCAAGATTCTGACAAGATTTTTAAAGCCCAGCTCTCCCACTAACATGTTAGGTAGTTACCCCTCTCAAGACTTGCTTTCTTCATCTGTAAAAAGGAAAAAAGTGAAGATAAAATGATGCACAGTGGCTGGCACGTGGTGGGTGTCCACAAATGGCAGCACCTTCTCCCCACAGCAGGTGAGAGCCCTTGAACAAGAAGAATGTCGCCGCCTGCCGCAGCCACCCTCCTCACTGCGTTCCCTTTTGAATTTGCAAGAGCACTGTCTCTTGATTTTGTCCTATTGCTCCTATTGTGCTTAGGAAAATGTCTACATTGTTCTGACCTCTTCTTTAAAACTGTACGTGCAGATACAAAGATTTTTTATAAAACTATCTTCCCAGAAATGATAATGCACATGCTTCCTAAAGCCCAAGTCATGTACAGAAACATTCTGAAAATTATGACTGAATTAATTTTTACATTTTTTCTTAAAGTGCACCAAAAGTAAATGGTAATGACCTTTAAAATGTCACTTACCCCCTTGGGTTACTGTTTTTACTAAAACTAAATATCATCTGAGATGTATGGATTTTTGGCTCCAATGTGATGACAAAAAACAGCAGTGTCTTCCAGAAAAAAAATAAAAAATAATTTATAAAATCAATTGCGCTTATCTTAGCAGCATACAAAACACCTACAAGTCAAACTGTAGGCTCAGTAAAACATAATCCTGATTCCTACTACAAAAACAAAATCAATTTTAAAAAAAACTCTCCCCATCCTAAGTCAAGGACTTTTCTTAAACTCTAGAGGTGAAATGTGTGATCACTTTCCTACTGTGTACGCTTGGTAACAAAACTGTAACCGATGACCACTCTTTCTTTACACCTCAGACACACACACACAAAACCCCTATGAAAAACTATGAAGTGTAAGTGGAGCATCTATGTGAAAGAAAATTCAAAGTCAATGACCAACCATCACCCAAAGTGTCAGACAGCTCCAGTATTCACACCACTGTCCGATGCTCCCCACACACATAGACGGCACTGGGGCGTATCCGTCGTCTTGTGTGGCCAGGGAGCTGCGGCAAAATCTTAAAGGACTTGGGCATCATGTCCAGGCAGGCGTCATGGAATTTCTTAATTCTCCAGTAGTAGATCAGCGGGTTCAATGCAGACTTGAGGTAGCAGAGCCAGAGCAGCCAGGTGCTAATCTCAAAAAAGTTGTGCTTGTAGTAAAAGTGCTTACTGAAGGTTGCCACAAGGCTGTAAGTGGTGAACGGGGCCCAGCAGACAATGAAAACAGCAAAGAGAATCAAAATGGTGGTGAAGGCACGTGTTTTGAAGCCCATGTCAACGCTCACCTGGAAGGGCCTCTGCAGACTCATTAGACCCAGCTTGCTGGCCTGGCTCAGGCAGATGCCTTCAGGGTAGCTGTGGATCCTCAAGGCATTGTGCCGGAGGGTGTTGAGTATGCCCATGAACGAGTACAGTATTACCAGGAAAGGGATGAAGAAAGAAATGAGGGAAATCAAAACCACGTAAGCCTGGTAACCGGGATTCGTTGTGTATCCAAACACACACTGGGGAGCTCGGGAAGGTATCTGCAGCTCAGGGTTTCCTACAGCCAAAGGAAAAGCGACACAAAAGGAAGCTGCCCAAGAAACTGCAATCAGAACCTTAGCCCTGTATGGATTGAGCTTATCCTGCCTCTGGACTATAATAAGGAACCTATCAATGCTGATGATGAGCAGGATGGCTACTCCCTCCATCACAAACAACCAGAAAAACATAGCAGACACCCGACAGAAGAATTTCCCAAAAATCCACCTGGTAGTAAGAATAGTTACCAGGGCAAAGGGCATGTTCAGCACTGCAAGCAGCATGTCCGCAAAAGCCAGGCTGGCGAGGAGGATGTTAATTGCAGATCGCATGGCAGCCTTCTGGTAAACCATGAGGCAAACTACCAAGTTCCCAAGAAAAGACACAAACAGAATAAATATCATTATAGCAGAAAGGATGATCTGGAGAGGGAGGTTTAAGCTCTCAAAAACTGCTGGTGTTGGGGTCACAGCTGTGCTATTCGTTGTCAAGGAACTCAAACTCGTGGGAGTCATGGTTTCGAAACCATATTGAAGCAGTGGACCGATGCTGGGATGCTGGAAGGGTGGAGGGACAGTAATATTCATGTAGGTGTTTTCATAGACTGTAAATGTCACATTGGACGCCCCAGCATGGGATGCAGTCAACACTGCTGAGAAGACCATGGTTTTGGTCCAATGGAAAATGCAGGCAGAGATGCAGGTGTTCCTCAAGCTGTTCAATACTGAAGAGCAGTATCAGGTTCCATGGATGGGCGGGGAAACACATTCTGGAAAACGGATGAGAAGTTCCATCTTCCATAGGAGTACTTTTGCCTGAAAACAAAACCAAAACACAAAAAGAAAATGAGAAATGAAATTTGCAAACACCATTTCACTTCTTACCTTTCATCATAAAGCAGTGGTTCTCAAGCTGTGGGGCGTGACCCCTTTAGGGGTCGAACGACCCTTTTACAGGGGTTGCCTAAATACACCCTGCCTATCAGATATTTACATTATGATTCACAACAGTAGCAAAATTACAGTTATGAAGTAGCAACAAAAATAATTTTATGGCTGGGGGTCCCTACAACATGAGGAACTGTATTAAAAGGTCGTGGCATTAGGAAGGTTGAGAACCACTGTTGTAAAGGATCACTTTCGCTCTAGCCTGGTCAGTACTAAAATATTGTTCTTCTGTTGCTTTACTCTTAGTCAATCATGATGGAAATTTCAGGCCATTCATATACAAAGTGAAAGTGAAAAAAAAAAGTTCAAATGTATTACTACCCCAAAGACAAAATTAATAACTTTATTGTTTTAATTTCTAGTAGTATCATGGCATTTCAACAGTCACTCTCAATACAAATTTTATCATCTATTTTTCCTGAGAGTACTATCTTTTTTTTTCTTGGTTCTTATTCCATTTTTCCTGAGAGTACTATCTTTTTTTCTTGGTTATTATTCCATTTTTACCTTAGCACAAAATTGGATGGCAAAGAACCCCAACCTGTTTCCATTTTAACAGACAATAACTGCACACTTTAGTTCTAACACCCTTAGAAGAACTAGATAATTTGCCAGGCATGGTGACTCATGCCCGTAATCCTAGCCCTCTGGGAAGCTGAGGCAGGTGAATTGCTTGAGCTTAGGCATTCAAGATCAGCCCAAGTAAGAGTGAGAGCCCATCTCTACTAAAAATAGAAAAATTAGCTGGGTTGGCAGAAGGAGGGAGGGCATGAGGCAGGACCTCACCTAATATACACATTGTGAGGGTGTATAACACCCCCCAGGGGGAGGGGCTCTTCTACAAATGGAACTTTACCCTGGAAGTGAGAACAATGTAACCTACAAATTGTACCCTCATATTAGTTTGAAAAACTTAAAAAAAGGAAAAGAAAGAAAAATTAGCTGTGTATGGTGGTACATGCCTTTAGTCCCAGCTACTCAGGAGGGTGAGACAAGAGATTCTCTTGAGGCCAATAGCTTGAGGTTGCTGTGAACTAGGAAGACACCATAGTACTCTACCCAGGGTGATAGAGTGAGACTCGGTCTCAAAAAAGAAGTGGATAATTTTCACTGAAGCAATGAAGGTCTAAAACAGTTTCCTGTCTTTTTAAGTGTTTTCTCTCAGAAATCCCACCATCAATAATGCTGGAGAAGTTAGTCAAGAGAAGAAAAATTGTAAGTAAAAAGTCTTGGTCAGATTTTCAAAACTTTTATTTTTCTAAAGCTTTCTTTTGTTTCACAGCAATCTCAAATTCGTGGGCTTAAGCAATTTTCTTACCTCAGCCTCCCAAGTAGCTGGGACTATAGGCGCCTGCCACAAGCTCAGCTATTTTTTTTTTGGTAGTAATTGTCATGGTTGTTTGGAAGGCCCAGGCTGGATGTGAACCCACCAGCTCTGGTGTATGTGGCTGGCACCTTAGCCACTTGGAGCTACAGCACTGAGCCTGGAATGTATACTTCTACCGTCTGTATTTATAGTTCCCTAAAACCAATCTTATGTTAGCAATTGATAGAATATGTCAACTAAATAATAGAGATGGATATGTTAAAGGAGACAGCTAGAAAAATATTCAGGTATGAAGACTCTAGTCTAGAAAATTTACAAAGATATTTAGTTACCTTGCTCCAAAAAGTTTCTTATCCTTACCCCTCCATGAGTAACTCCAATTTCTGCAGCCCTGAAGTTTTCTTAACCCACTATCTTACTAACACATTTTGCCACATGAGTTCTCCCTTCTGTAGGTCTTCATTAGGGAGGTAACCACTTTCATTAGAAAGAACTCTCTAAATTTAGGGGTAGAGTCCTTCTATAAACTTTTTAAAGACCAGGGAGAAATAACTGCACAGAAGTTTAAAACAAAATTGTAATTTGCTCATTATTTTAAGGTAACTGCCAAATTTTCGTTCACTCATTTCCTGGTGTGTGACATGGGAAGGCATCTCCCACTGTGAGACCCATGAGTTAGCCCTGGAGCCACAGCAAGGGCTCTATACCCCAGCTGTCTCTCTACCACACCTGTGTCTCTATTCTCCCAAATTGCTGGTCAGGGCTACCTTTAAGAGTAAGGGAAATACTGATCTATTTATTAAAAATGCCAATTTTATTACTTACTCTCACTTTTATAGTTTAATTTCTTTGCCCCTACTAGAGTTTATTCATCCCCACACAGTCACTTCACAATGCATACATCTTACCTAGATAAGATGCTGTGCCAAGCCAGTGGCTCCCAAAATTAACTACAAAGGGGCCAATGGGGAGGGAGCAGTAGTAGTTGGAAGGCTTCACACCATAATCAGCATTTGCCTCTTTAGAACCACCTTAAATATACACAAAGAGGTCCCAAAATAATGTGTATGCATTTTAAGAAAGGGAAAAAAGTGCATTAAAATTAGAATACACAAGTCATGTTTGACTTCTGCAATTACAAGAGGTGCTCACATGTGACTTGTATTTCATCTTTTATTGGTATACACTGAGTATTAGAATTTTAATGCAGTTTTTTCTTCTCTTAAATTGTGTATACATTTTTGGTACCCTCTGTATACCTAATTCAGAATAAACCCTGTACTTACTATGTAAATCAGCCTCAATACATGTCTACTTATAGAGAAAAATTATAAATAGGCAAATAGGTATCTTAAGGCTAATGTAACAGACAAAACTGTTTGTCCAAGCAAACAAACATATTTCCATCCAGCAGTTCCATCCAGAACATATTA
The DNA here is from genome assembly GCF_000181295.1 of Otolemur garnettii. Classification (NCBI taxonomy): domain Eukaryota; kingdom Metazoa; phylum Chordata; class Mammalia; order Primates; family Galagidae; genus Otolemur; species Otolemur garnettii. The sequence continues at coordinate 4,626,591 of NW_003852527.1, read as the reverse complement.
TGTGCCAGGCACTAAAGAGAAAAAGAATGAGCAAATGGTTCCTTGATTTCTGGTTTAAAATGACAGACTGACCACAGATACCATATCCCAAAAATCACACTGAAATGACTGTGAAGGGATTTTTCTTTTAACAAAATGTATAAAACCAAAAGGGCAAGAGGTATGAATGAAAGACAGACACGTTAGTAGACAAAGAATTTTTTTCTTAAACGTTTTAAGGAAAAAAGCAGATGGTATTGTGGTAACTGACTTAAGAAAACAGAATGGAGAACAGTGTATCCAAGGAAATATATTTTGAAGAAGTTGAAACACTGCAGATACCCAGATCAGCTCTGGATAACACCAGTAACCACAGAACATGTGAGCAGAACTGAAACTGGAAAACTAACTGAAAATCAGATCCGTTCCACCTGCTCTCTCCTGAACAATTGCAGGAAAGCTCCTACCCTCATTCCAGCAGCCCAAGTCTATGGCACAACTGAACCTGACAAGCACCAAACTCAAAAATATCATTTCAGGGCTGAAAACAAGGGGACCAAGCGAAAGCACACTCAACTTGAGAATCTCATTCCTTCTTTCCGCCCTGTTCCCAGACTGTCAGAAGTCAGGCATTTCTTGCTCTTTCAGAAGAATGAAGGGCTCGTCTTTTTCAGTAATTAAATACCACTAGAGGAGAAAATGGTAGATACTAACATTTGATGATATCCCAAGAAAAATGCCAGCGTGGTGCTGAGTCACTGTACTGCAGCCCAAACCCAGCCCACAAACACAGAGCTTCTAATCAACTTTTCAGTGCCCATTAAATATAAATGGTCTATTTCCCTACATATAGAGTCTACAAAGGGATTAACCAAAAATGATTTTGTAGTCAAACATTATGGAAAAGAACCAGAATTTAAAATATCAGGAAACTATTTAAAAGTATGCATAGACTTAATATTGCCTTTGCCCCAAGAAAGTGCTCTTCTTTCATTGTAATCCTGGCTCACTGGATTATAGAGAAGTATAAAAAATCACAACAGTGCTTTTATTTTATTTTATTATTTATTTTTTTGAGACAGTCTTACTCTGTCAACCTCAGTAGAGTGCTGTAGTGTCATAGCTCACAGCATCCTCAAACTCCTGGGCTCAAGTGAAACTCTTGCCTCAGCCTCCCAAGTAGCTGAGACTATAGGCACCTGCCCCAATGCCTGGCTAATTTTTCTATTTTTAGTAAAGACAGGGACTTGCTCTTGCTCAGGCTGATCTTTCTTGAATTCCTGAACTTAAGAGATACTCTGGCCTCAGCCGGGCAGAGTGCTAGGATTATAGGCGTGAGCATATAGCAGTGCTTTTAAACACTCACAGTAAGTAGGTTTAAAAAGTCTCTCAGGACTTCTCATCAAATACCACTATTACCTGAAGTGTCTGAATTTTATGTAAGATTTAATAAAAATTTTTTACCTGAAATTTGTATTTCCTTGAGATAACTGCTAACATGTGATTTTTCTATTCTTTAGATGTAGGCATTTATGGCAATAAATTTTCTTCTTATGACACTTTTGCTAAGTCCACAGGTTTTGAGAATTTGTGCCCCCTTTGTCATTTAGCTTGAAGAATCTTTAGATTTCCATCTTAATTTCCTCCTTGACCCAACTATCATTCAGTAGTAAGCTGGTCAGTTTACATGACTTTGTATAGATGTGTGCTTCTGTTAAAATTGATTTCTAGCTTTATTCCACTGTGATCTGCAAAGATACAGACTATAAGTTTTCTATATTTTTTAATTTGTTGAGGCCTGTTTTGTGGCCTATCATGTTACCAGTCTTAGAATGTTCTATGAGCTAATGAGAATAATGCATATTCAGTGGGTTTTAGGTAAATGTCTGTCATCTGTTGTAGAGTTCAGGTTAAGTCCATCATTTCCTTGCTTATTTTCTGCTTGGAGGATGTGTCCTGTTCTGTTAGTTGGGTGTTGAAGTCCAAAGATACTACAATGCTGCTGTTTCTCATTTTGTTTAGATTGAGTAGGATTTGAAATCTGGGTACACCTGTGTAAGGTGCATAAATATTTCAATTGTTATTGTCTTCTTGTTGAATTATTCCCTTCACCATTACATAATGACTATCTTTGTCTTTCTTTACTTTTGATGATCTAAAGTCTATGGAATCTAATACAAGAATGGCTACACCAGCTGTCTTTTGGTTTCCATTTGTATTGGATATTGTTCTCCATCCCTTCACCTTAAGTCTGAATGAGTATCTGTGGGTTGTATGTATTTCCTGAAGACAACAGACACTTGGTTTGTAGTTTTTTCACCATTCAGCCTACCTATGTCTCTTAAGTGGGGAATTCAAGCTATTTACATTTATTAAAAGAATTGGTAAGTGGGTGAATTTCTGTTAATCTTGTTGAGTAGAACTTAAATGCTTTGTTTTATCTCTTGAGCCATTTTGGTACCTGGGCTCTGACCTTTACCTTTTGGGGGATTTTACACCAGTGGGTGTCTGTTGTGCTGATGTATTATGCAGTTCTAAGTACTTCCTGCAGGGCAGGTCTGGTCTTAACAAATTCTTTCAGTGTTTGCTTGTCTGGGAAAGTTGTTCTCTGTTACAAGAAACTTCATTTCACAGGATACAAAATTCTAAGCTGGGCATTATCCTATTTGAGAAAAGTGAGAATGGGGCCCTAGTCCCTTCTTGGCTTATAAAATCTCAGTTGAAAAGTCTGCAGTCAGTCTGATAGGTTTTCCTCTGTAAGAATTGGAAAAGGAAGAGCAAATCAATCCCAAAACAAGCAGAAGAAAAGAAACAATTAAGGTAACAGCAGAACTAAATGAAATCAATAACAGAAGAATTATATGAGAAGTTAAGGAAACAAAAAGTTGGTTCTCTGAAAAGACAAATCAAAATCGACAGGCCTTTCACTAAATTAAGCAGAAACAGGAAAGGACACTAAGAAGCTCATTCAGAAATGAAAAAGAAGATATTACAACTGACACCACAGAAATACAAAACACTATATCTAAACAATATAACAATCTCTATGCACATAAACTTGAAAACATTGAGGAAATGGACAAATACATGGAAACACACAAACTCCCTAGGTTAAATCAGGAAGAAACAGAACTTCTGAAGAGACCAGTATCAAACGCTGAAATTCAAATATCAATAAAATCCTCCCAACCAAAAAAAAAAGTCCTGGACCAGATGGTTTCACAGTTGAATTTTACCAGACCTATAGAGAAGAACTGGGATCTATACTGCAGAAATTTTTTCGTAACGTTGAGCAGAAAGAAATACTCCCCAACTCATTCTAGAAAGCCAATATCACCTTAATACCAAAGCCAGGAATGAATACCTAAAAAAGAAAACTACAGTAAACTATCCCTTATGAATACAGATGCAAAAATTCTCAATAAAATCCTAGCAAACTTAATTCAGCTGCACATCAAAAAAAAATAATCAACCATTACTAAGTGGGCTCTTCCCAGAGATGCAAGGATAGTTCAGCATACGCCAATCTATTAGTATGATTCAACACATCAATAGAAGCAAAAGCAAAGACCATAAAAGATCCCTTGACAGATGCAGAAAAAGCATTTGACAACATTCAGCACCCTTTTATGATAAGAATGTTTAAGAATATAGGCACAGAGGGAACATATCTCAATAGTATGAAAGCCATATATGACAACCCCCCAGCCAGTATCATACTGCATGGAGAAAAATTGAAAGCGTCCCCACTTAGAAATGGAACCCAAGTTGCCCACTGTTACCACTTCTGTTCAGCATAATGCTGGAAGTCCTCTCCAGAGCAATAGGGAAAACAAAGGAAATCAAGGGTATCTAAATAGGGAAAGAAGAAGTAAAACTATCACTCTTTGCTAACAATATGATCTCATACCTAGAAAACCTCAAAGGTTCTACAAGTGACTCCTGGAATTGATTAAATAAATCCAGTAAACTCTCAAGTTACAAAATTAATGTATACAAATCATTTTTCCTATACACCAACAGTCAAGCTGAGAATTAAATCAAAGACTCAATACCTTTACAATAGCAACAAAGAAAATAAAATAACTAGGAATATCTCTAACCAATGAGGTGAAACACCTCTACAGGGAGAACTATGAAACACTAGGAAGGAAACTGCAGAGGATGTAAACAAATGGAAAAACATATCGTGCTCATGGGTTGGCAATATCAACATTGTTAAAAATGTCTACACTACCCAAACGGAATCCCCATGAATACATCAACATCAACATCATTCCATTGTAAACAAATGGAAAAACATATCGTGCTCATGGGTTGGCAATATCAACATTGTTAAAAATGTCTACACTACCCAAATGGAATCCCCATGAATACATCAACATCAACATCATTCCATTGTAAACAAATGGAAAAACATATCGTGCTCATGGGTTGGCAATATCAACATTGTTAAAATGTCTACACTACCCAAATGGAATCCCCATGAATACATCAACATCAACATCAAATTATGCCAGAGGTGTAGAACTGCATTCATTTGTGGACAGTGGCTCATGCTCACCAAACAGCAACTTCAGAGAGAAGGAGCTTGATAATCAGGTAGCTGAGATGCGCCACTCTGTGGAGATCAAGCAACTTCTTTCTCCACCCCTGTCCTTCCTTAAAAATTGCAAATCTAGAAAAAATAATTTTATGCTTCATATGTAACCAGAAAAGACCCTGAATAGCCAAAGAAACCTTAAGCAAAAAGAACAAATCAAGAGGCATCACTTTACCAGATTTCAAGCTATACTACAAGGCTACAGTAACCAAAACAGCATGTTACTAGCAAAAGAACAGACAGAGACCAATGGATCAGAACAGAAAATCTACATTGCCACCTGATCTTTGATAAGGAAGACAAAAAAAGACAACAGAGAAAATAATCCCTACTAGATGAATAGCTCTGGGAAAATTACTTAGTCACAAGTAGAAAAATGAAATAGGAACTACATCTCTCACCACTCACAAAAATTAATTCACGATGGATAACAGACTTAAATCTAAGGTATAAAACTGTAAGAATTCTAGAACAGGTTGGAAAAACTTTTACAGATATAGGTCTAGGTAGAAGATTTATGAACAAGACCACAAAAGGCAATCTCAACAACAAAAAAAATAATTAAATAGGATCTGATTAAATTAAAATGCTTCTGCACAGCCTAGGTAACAATCAACAGCATGAACAGACAACCTACAGAAGGGGAAAAAAATATTTGCATGCTATACATCTGATAAAGTGCTAATAATCAGAATCTACAAAGAACTCACTCAAATAAGCAAGAAGACATCAAACAACCCCATTAAAAGTGGGCAAAAGACCTAAACAGAAGCTTTTCAAAAGAAGATATATTAATAGCCAATAAACATAAAAAAATGTTCAATGTTTCTAATCATTAGGGAAATGCACATCAAAACCACAGTGACATGTCACCTAACACTACAGAAAATGGCTTTTATCCAAAAGTCCCAAAACAAGAAATGCTGGCATGGATCCAGAGAGAAAGGAATACTGCAAACTAGTCCAACCTCTATGGAAAGTAGCATGGAGATACCTCAAAGAGAACTGAAAGCAGATCTACCATTTGATCCAACAATCCCACCACTGGGTATTTCCTCCAAGGATAAAAGGCCATTCTATAAAAACGAAACTTGCAGTCAAACATTTATCACAGCATAATTCACAATCTCAAAGATATGGGAACAACCCCATATCCTAACAAAATGTAGGATATGTACACCATGGAGTATTAGGCATTTAAAAAATGAACTAATATCTTTTGTAACAACCTGGAAGGAACTGGAAACCATCCTCCTAAGTGAAGTGCCACGAGAATGGAAAAATAATTACCACATGTGCTCACTTTTAAATGGGAACTAAATGATCAACACTAAATGGCAGCAAAATTCAATGGAAATCAAGCAGTTGGAAGGGGAGTGATGGGGGTAACTTCACATCTAATGGGTATAATGCACACTATCTGGGGGATGGACACAATTATAACCTTGACTCACATTGTACAGAAGTAATGTGAGTAACCAAAGAACCCCTGTAACACTCTGAAATTAAAAATATAAATAAAATTTAACTATTTTCATTAAAATAAATTAAATTGGTATTTCTAAAGAAAATGAGATAGTAGCAGCATGAGAACAGTAAGACAATTAGCTCACATTGCTAATAATTATACAACAGTTCTAACATTAAACTTAATCTACACTAGCCTTTATTTGCCACTTGTTGGAATACTTATCACATTTTTCAAATAAGAAAAACTTAAAATTATATATGTTAATGTATACATCAGTGATATATTCACACATACACACTCATCCCAGAACTCATGCTATGGTTATGCTACCAATTCTGAAAGGCAGAGTTAGACCAGACAAACTCAGCAGATCCCCTTGCAGGTTCCCTAGTCTATGGAACAAGGGTTATAATGGTAGGTAAGGTCAAGCACAAACCCTAGAATGATTTCTAACTATGAAAATAGCAAACAAAAAGGAATGCTTTATTACTACAGAGATTAGGGTCACCATCAAGAATGTGAAGGATGAAGGTGATTATTCCTACCACACTCTCATTCAAGGTGCCTATGTGGCCTTATAGAAAATGGGATGGATTTTTGGCGAGTGCAGATGCTGTACTAGATGTGGCCACATTACTGAGCAAATCAACATATTCCCTGACATCTGGTACACAGCAATTGACATGTCCAATTCCGTTTTTCTCTATACGTGCTACCTGAAGCAGTTTGCTTCCAGCTGGCACCCTACTGTCCCACCTCAGGGCTCTAGGAACTCTCCAGCACAGTGTCAAAATCTAATCCACAGGGATCCTGGTTGTCCTCCATTCCTCACAATGTCATGCCATCCATTACATGCTGGCTAAATAGTAAGTAGTATCTATCTTTATATACCTTTGTAAGACACATATGTGCCAAAGGGTGGGAAAAGGTTCCTACAAAAATTCAGAGGCTCCTTATTTGTATAGTAATTTTTCTAGGGGTCTAGTTTATGTCAAGATTTCCCTTGTAAAGTGATAGTTGGCTTTTACCATTAAAGAAGAGACACAGCATGGAGGATGCTTTTTGGAGGCAGCATATCTCATATATGTTATTCTTTTTTTTGAGACAGAGTCTCACTTTGTCACCCTCAGTAGAGTGCTGTGACCTCACAGCTCACAGCAAGCTCAAACTCCTGGGCTCCAGCAATTCTCTTGTCTCAGCCTCCTGAGCAGCTGGGACTAAAGGTGCCTGCCACATCGTCCAGCCATTTTTAGAAACAAGGTCTTGCTCTGGCTTAGGTCCCATGATTTCAGGCAATCCATCCACCTCAGCCTCCAGAATGCTAGGATTACAGTAGGGTATGTTATTCTAACCCATTTATAAAGTAGCTTGAAAAGATGTCTGGTTCTAGTAAAAAGTGAGAACAAGAGAAGGCTCAGCAACGGGTGCAGGCTGCTAGTAAAGGTGCTTGCCACTTGGGCTGTATGAGCCAAAAGATTTAGTGGGGTTTTAAGTGTCTGTGGCAGACCACTGCATTTAGCAGGCCCCTTAAAGGAAAATCACAGCCATCCTGGTGATTTTCAAGAAATTATGCCAGAGGTGTAGAACTACATTCATTTGTGGACAGTGGCTCATGCTCACCAAACAGCAACTTCAGAGAGAAGGAGCCTGATAATTAGGTAGGTGAGATGCGCCACTCTGTGGAGATCAAGCAACTTCTTTCTCCACCCCTGTCCTTCCTTAAAGGACTTAAGAACAAAGCAGCCATGGCAGATGGGATGGAGGTTGTAATGGGCTCAGCAACGGATTCCCATTCATCTAAGCAATCTGGCGATAGCCACTGAGCACTCAAGCTGGCAACATGAAGACCACAACTCAACTTACTGAATACACAGCATCATCTCTGGGGAACACCAGCCAGGTACTTGGTGACAGGCTGATTACATGTATGGCTTCCATTGCTAGAGACTCTGTTCTGATTGGAATACATCCATACCCTGGATAATTTATCATACTAAACCATCAAGTATAATAAATATCAGTATGTTTTGTATCCTGTGATTCCTTCCTTTCACATAGTATCTTGTATGTATCAAGAAAAATAATCAGAAAGCTAATAATCACATCCACTGCAATTATACAGTAACGTATAGAATAAAATTGTTGGGCACTCAAAACACTGAGAATTTTGTTGTGTAGGTACCCAGAATCATAAAGGAACAGAGATATCAGTACTCATAGGGGCAATTTGCATTCTTAAAGAGAATAACCTCAGGCAGTGCCTGTAGCTCAATGGGTAGGGCACCAGCCCCATATACTGAGGGTGCTGGGTTCGAACCCAGTCCCAGCAAAACTGCAACAAAAAAATAGCTGGGCATTGTGGCAGGCGCCTGTAGTCCCAGCTACTCGGGAGGCTGAGGCAAGAGAATCACCTAAGCCTAGGAGTTGGAGGTTGCTGTGAGCTATGACGCCATGGTACTCTACTGAAGGTGATAAAGTGAGACTCTTGTCTCTAAAAACAAAAACAAACCAAAAAAAGAGAATAATCTTTTTTCTCCTGAGTTTTGCCAGGAAGTATAATAAAGAGCTGTCTGAAAGGTCTTTGAATACAAAGTATATGGTAGCTTTTTAAAATTTTATAGCAACTCTATGAAATTACAATTATAATCCCCCTTTTAAGAATGATGAAACGGATGCAAATCAAATCATTTGTCCAAGATCACACAACTAATCATGGGTAAAGCTAAGATTGAAACCCAGAAAATCTGCTCTTAGCCACCATACTATGCTGTAAAACTGAGAATAATGCATAGAAATGTCACTGGTCTGAGAAAAAATAACAGTTTGTTTTCTTTTACATATCACATATATTTTCAAAAGCATTTTACTAAATTTTTTAAAAAGCAGGCAGTGCCCGTAGCACAGTGGTTATGGCGCCGGCCACATACACTGAGGTTGGTGGGTTTGAACCCAGCCCAGGCCAGCTAAGCAACAATGACAACTGCAACAGAAAAATAGTTGGGCACTGTGGCAGATGCCTATTGTCCCAGCTACTTGGGAGGCTGAGGCAAGAGAAATCACTTAAGTCCAAGAGTTTGAGGTTGCTGTGAGCTGTGGCACATGACACTCTACCCAGGATGACAGCTTGAGACTCTGTCTTAAAAAAAAAAAATACAAAATAAATAAAAAATAAATTTAAAAAGCAATTATAAACATTTAGAAATGACTAATAAATCAGGATTATGTCTGTATTTTTATGAGGCTATTCATGTAAATGTAGGGCTCTTTACCTTGATTATAAAAGCCTAAGTGTGCTAAGAAATACATGACATTGGAATCCAAATATGCATGGAAAATACAAACACCTTTTTCTTCAAAAAATGAGATTCAGGAAAAAGGAATCTTAAAACTGCTGAATTTGCTCAGTGTCTCCCAAAGTAGATGGTACTAATGATCTGATTAAAAATATATATATATGTATATAATAAAATTCCAAAGAAATGAGCTTAAGTTTCATAAACAATCTCTAAAATCAGAGTGACCACCTCGTAATCATCACCTCAGATGAAACAAACATATGAAGAAAGTGAAAATCCCAATACCCTAATATAAGTATTTAGTAAGTAAAATGAAAATTTTTTCATGCCAATTCTTTTATTGCCCAAAAAGATTTCATGAAGCTGCAATAATACAGATGTTAGCTATTTTTCAGAAGCGTCCACAGGCTAAAGTGCTGAGGCTTTCATAAACTCTGCAAAGCAGCCCTCCTTAAAACGGAAACGGGATGCAGAGGAAAGGTGCAAACAAGAGGGCCGCCTGCACTGAACCCCTAGTCAGCTAGGCAGGGCCAGCTGCTTTGTCTCGACCTGCCAGCTCCAGTTCTAAAAAATGATTTTCTTCTCTTCCCTTTCCCTTCCACTCCTTTCTTTTCATGTTGTCTTCTGTTTTCTTCTTGCTGAATCTCTGCACTGATATTTTCAAAACTAACTTCCACGTCCAGTCTCTGCTAAGTCCTTTGATCCACACATGCTCAAGCATACTGACTCTGCCAGCTCCTTAGCACCACCATCTCTTCTTTCTTTTTTTTTTTTTAATTAGATCATAAAGAGGTAGATCATGTACACATTAATGCATTTACGGGGCACAATGTGCTGATTTCCTATACAATTTGGAATGCTCCATCGTACTGGTTAATATATCCCTCACCTCATTTACTTAAGACTTCCATCACTATCCCATCATGGACAAGCCGGCCCTACCTCACTAATTCAGGGACCCAAGTGGCCAAATGTTCAGAGTATATGCCAACTATCTCAACCACAGCTCAGACTGCAAACCTGCAAGAGCAACAACTATTACAAAACATTCTACCTTGATGTTAAAATTCTTTAGGCTGCTGCTCTGTATAAATATTGTGTATGTGTATAATCAAAAAATCCTTTCCTGGTTCAATGAATATTTTCTTCTCTGTATATGCAATTTGATTTGAATCATTTTCTGTATTTTTCTCTTCCTTTCAAATACACAGTAACCCACATAAGACCTATCAACTTCCACAAAGGCTAAGAAAATGTCATCTAAGTGTGACCTGCCTCAATCCTTTCCTGACTTCCTCTCACTATAGGGATGTCAAAAGCAGAGAAAACACATTTTGGCAATAGTCTTGACCCTCCTTTTATTAAAAGAGATATTTAGGCAATATCTCTAAACTTTTCGTTCAATATCTCTGAACTTTTGTGACTCTTGCATCTCAAAAATGCAAATATGAAACCCCAGTATTAGGGTGGTTATGAGAATTAAATCAGATAGGTGAAAGTGAATTATAAACTACAAGGTGCTATCAAAATGCAACATATGAGAGCCATAATCTTCTACAGATGTTCAATAATTTTATACAATCAATATCTGTATTATATAAGACTGGTAGGAGTATAAGCTGTATGATATTTTGGAGGGTAAGCAGGTAGTGTTTTTCAGTATTAAAAATAAAAACTTTAAATATAGTCTAGAATTGTGTGTTATAGAAACAAAAGGTCAAACACGCAACTAAAGATGTTCCTTGCAGCATTATTCCATAGTGAAAAAACTGGACCCTTCTAAATGCTCATCAATAAGGTAACAGTTAAATGAGCACACATACTGGGAACGCCATGCAGCTATCACAAACAACAGGTAACCTAGAGAAGTGACATCAGAGAATATTCATCATACGCCGAATGAAAAAAATAACTTGCAGATGACATGCAACATGATCCCCTTGTGGGTATGTATGTAGGGGTGTGTGTGTACATATACATGTATGTGTTTATATACGTATTCACAATCTGAGAGACAGAATAAGATACACCAAACTGACCAAAAGGATTTCTTTTCTTGTGTGAAATTAAGGGATTGAAATATATTCTCCTTATTCACTCTGGTTTTCACGTTGAACTAGTACTGGTCTTTTATCACTGTCACATATAAAGTTCTTGAGGATGTGGTTGAAATCTACCTTATTTGTAACCTAACAGCCCTAGTACAAAGCTGTGCTTCATACTGATGTTTAAAGTTCAGCGGCCACTTATACCACCCTTTAACCACAGAGAAAAGGGTAAGAAGCAAACCAGTCTATAGATCCTCTCAGCAAAAGGGGCCAGCAACTGGGCCCAGCAAAAGACCTAGGCCCGAGCTTCTCACCCAAGACTTCCAAAGTCAGCTCCCTAAAGTGCTGTGCTCATGCACGGACTCGATAATGGTCTTGATACCACTGATCTAGGGCTGCTGGGAAGAATCAAGCAGCACCACTTGGAAAAAACTGCTGCCTAGAACTCCTCTGTCCATTAACAAGTAAAACAAAATACATAATTAGCTATTGGTAAAGCCCAGGAGAAGACTAAGAGAATAACCCGGGTGTTCCAGAAAATTAGCAAGGTCCTAATTCAAGCAAGGAATATAGATTTATGTATGCTGCTGACATTGCAGAACAAAAGAGGTAGGAATTTGAAGTAAAGGTCTTACTCAGAATTTAAAGTATTGGCCTTACTCAGACTGTCTGCTTCTGTCTTGAACAAAGTGAAAGCTGAAAGAAAGGGGAATGCGTAAGAGGAAAAAAAGGAAGGAGAGAGCTCTTATCTTGGCTTACTAAGCACCTCTCCCCCATTGCAGGGGAGAGGAAATAGAGCTGAGGAAAAAAGATGTCACATCAAGGTCTTTTTCTGTTACTTACCACACTCTTAGCCTAGAGAATTTCATGTGCTCCTCCCTCCATTCCTATATTTCCTTTCATTCAGAAAAGAAATAAAATTGAAGGTCAGATATGGAGGTCATGCCTATAATCCCAGCACTCTGGGAGGCCAAGACAGGTGAAATGCTTGAACTCAGGAGGCTGAGACAAGCCTAAACAAGAGCAAGACCCCATCTATTTTCTGTTTTCTAAAAATAGTAAAACTAGCTGGGTGTAGTGATGGGGGCCTGTAGTCCCAGCTACTCAGGAGACTGAGGCAAGAGAATCTCTTGAGCTTAATAGTTTGATGTTGCTGTAAGCTATGATGTCATGGCACTCTACCCAGGGCAATAGAGTGAAACTCTCTCAAAAAAAAAAAAAAAAAAAGAAAGAAAGAAAAGAGAAAGAAAATTGAAAACTAAGAGAAAAAATGTAACATACATAAATCTATATTCCTTGCCTTGCCTGTATTAGGCCCTTGCTAATTCTAAGTTTAAAAGGGTATTGGTGGACAAAGGACATATCAGGATGGAAGCAAATATTCTCTGAGCACACTCCTGAGTTCTGTAACGTAGAAGGCAGAACCAGAAATAAAAAACCAGCCATTTCACCTGAGAAGCAAACCAAATTTCAACTTTTATCTCATTTAAGACCAAAAAGGCAATAACTTTAATCAGATAACCTGCTTTACTATTAAGAATAGTCCACTATTTCATATTACTATAACAATGTCTACAGTTGGGGGGCTGAATTCTATCATTATCTGATTTATCCATAAGTGGAGTAGAAAGAAGCTTTGAGCAAACTAACCAAAAAAGAATATGGAATCATTAAGTGGAATGCAATGGGGTAGGGAGGGCTTACTTAAAGTTGCTTATATAGAACACATCATCATTACATCAAAATTTCACTTATTTTCAAGGTGTATCTAACTTTAAGCTTTACACATTAAAGATAAAGTGAAAAAATACTGCATGCACATTTTAAATATAAACCATAAGTGTTCTATTTATAACACTGTTCTATTTCTAATATATTTCTAATACCAGCCAGAATATTCACCAAAAAAGAAAACTGTTCTCACTAACATTCAAGAGAACATTTAGTTCTTCCACAAACATGTTAAAAAAGAAAATATTATGCATGAGGACTTATATGCATTCCTGTTACTTTTACCCATTAATACTAACAAATTAAACTAAATGTCAGAAAGGGCTCTGTTTCAGAGAATATCCCAAGTGGCTTCTGACAATTAAAACTGAAACTCAAGTGGCAAGAAAGGTCAGCATTTAATAGAAGAGCAAATTAAGTATAATTGAAAACTAGGAAAATTTATTTTTTAAGTGGCCTATAGAAGATTAACCTTTTGGAAACTTTCTACAAGTTTTTCAAAAAGTCTCCAAATACAGGAAAAATTAACAAACTGACATGATACACACTATAGGGTAAGATAATGTCATCTCTTTATCGAGGGTGGAGCATTTCCACCTTATCTTCAACATGACGGGCCCCCCCTCATTAAGGTATCAGCATTCACCCATGGTTGGATCAACAGTTTTCAGTTTGTGGACTGGTCACTGTGGCCCTGTGGAATGACCTACAAGTTCCCCTGATCTTTTCCCACTTGAATTTTACTTGTGGGGCCACTTAAAAGCTGTTGTGTACAAGGGAAAGATTAGAAACATGGATCATTTAAAGGAAGGCATTCACAATGCTACTCGCATAACAACAGGTATCTTGGAATGTGTTTTCCATGAAAGCCAAGACGTCCTGTGTAGAAAGAGGTGGTCAACATGTAGAGAAAATCTTGTAAATATTTTGTAAAATTCTGTAACAAATATTTGGTAAACAAAGGTATATTTAGCTACAATTTCTCATTTTCTCTGTGTATGGTGACTCCACCCTGCAGAAATGCAAAAAGCAAAAGAAATGAATCTCATAAGTGACAGGTTTTGTTCATATTCTCTTTGTCTCCTAGTTTTATTTTCTTTTAAAAATTTTTATTTTATTGATAACTTATAATGATCAAGTCAGAGTATTTGGGAGTATCCATCCTATTTACGATTTCTAAGTGTTAGGAGCATTTCAAGTCTTCCACCTATGTATAATACACTGTTGCTAACTACAATCCCCCTACCCTCCTATCGAACATCAGAATTTATTTCTGCAGGCTAACTACATGTTTGTACCTATTAACTAACCTCTCCTTATCCCCACTCTCACATCCTTGTCAGCCACTGGTATTTATCATTCTAGTCTCTACCTCCATGACATCAACTCTTTTAGCTCCTACACATAAGTGAGAACATACAGCATTTGCCTTTCTGTGCCTGGTTTTTTTTCACTTAACAATGGTTTCCAGTTCCACCTGTGTTGTGCCAAAGGCATGATTTTCTTCTTTCTTAGGGGCAAATAGTATTCTACTACGTATATATACCACATTTTCTTTATTCATTTTTCCACTAATGAGCATTTTGGCTGATTCCACATCTTTGCTTTTGTGAACAGTGCTGCAGTAAACATACAAGTGCAAGTGTCCCTTTGATAATATTGACTTCTCTTTGTTTGGGTATATACCCAGTAGTGGAATTGCTGGGTCAAATGATAGTTCTATTTTTAGTTCTTTGAGAAATCTGTGTGTTCAATCTGTGTGTCCATACTGTGTTCAATGAAGATTGTACTAATTTATATTCCCACCAACAGTGGAAGATCACCTTCATCTGCATCCTTGGTTTTTTTAAGACGTGCAACAGCCATTCTAACTGGAATAAGATGATAGTTCATTGTGGTTTTGATTTGCATTTCCCAGATTAGTGGTGTTGAGCATTTTTTCCATATATTCGCTGACTATTTGTATGTATTCTTTTGAAAAATGTCTATGCATGTCCTTTGCCCATTTTTAATAAGATTTAATTGTTTGAGTTCCTTGTGTCTAGATATTAGTCTTCTCTCAGATGAATAGCTTGTAAACACCTTCTCCCATTCAATAGGCTGTCTTTCACTCTATTGTTCCTGTCGTTGTCCAGAAGCTTTTAAATATAGCTGCATTTGTTTATTTTTGCTTTCGTTGTCCATGCTTTTGAGGTCTTAACCATAAAATCTTTCCATAGACCAACGTCCTGAGTGTCTTCCCTATGTTTTCTTCAAGTAGTTTTACAGTTTCAGTTCTTAGGTTTAAGTCTTTAATCCATCTCAAGTTGACTTTTTGTTCATGGTGAGAGCACTCTGGTACCATTCTTCTGTAAGTAGAGATCCAATTTTCACAGTACCGTTAGTAGAAGGGACCTTTTCCCAATGTATATTCTTGGCACCTTTGTTGAAAATCAGTTGACTATAAATGCATGGATTTATTTCTCAATTCTCTATTCTGTCCCATTAGTCTGTACTGGCTTTTACACCAAGACCATGCTGATTTAGTTAGTGTAATCTTGCTATACATTTCAAAGTCAGGTAGTGACATGCCACCAGCTTTGTTCTTTTTGCTCTGCATTGCTTTAGCTATTCAAACTCTTTTTTGGTTCTATGTAAATTTTGGAATTTTTTTTCTAATTCGTGAAAAATGATACTGACATTTTGATAGCAATTGTACTGAATCTGTAGATAGTTTGGGAAAGTATGGTCATTTTAACATTAATTTATCTGGTCCACAAGCATGTGATGTGTTTCCATTTGTTTGTGTTCTCTTTAATTTTTTTCATCAGTCTTTTGTAATTTTTCTTTTACCTCCTTGGTTAAGTGTATTCCTAAGTATTTTTCCTTTCATAGCCATTATAAATGGGATTTCCCTCTTAGCTAATCCATTTTTGACCATTTGTATGTATTCTTTTGAAAAATGAAGAATATTTATTTCTCAGCTAATCCATTATTGGTATATTGAAATGCTACTGATTTTTTGCAGGATTTTGTATCATGCATCTTTAATGGATTTATTTATCAGATATAAGTTTTCTGGCACAGTCTTTAGGTTTTTCTAGATACATCAGCAAAGAAGGACAAATTTACTTCCTCTTTTCCAATTCACATACTTTATATTTCTTTCTCTTAACTGGTTGCTCTGGTTGGGAAGTCCAGTGCTATGTTGAATAAAAGAGTTGTGAAAGTAGGCATCCTTGTCTTGTTCCAGTTGTCACTGCCTTTTCCCTTTCAGTATAACATTAGGCTTTATTATGATGAGATGCATTCCTTCTCTGTGTATTTTGTTGAGATTTTTTATCAGGAAGAGTTACTGAACTTTATCAAATGCATATCCTACCTCAATTGAGATGATCACATGGCTTTTCTCCTTCACTTGTTGATATGATGTACCACATTTATTGACTTGCATATGTTGAGCCATCATTGCATCCTTGGGATAAATCCCATTTGATCATGGTGTATTTTGTTTTATGTGCTGTTAGATTCAATTTGCTAATATTTTATTGAAGATTTTTGCATCTATGTTAATCAGGAATCTTGATCTATAGATTTTTTTCCTGTGTCCTTGTCTGGTTTTGGTATCACAATAATGCTGGCCTCATATTATAAGTTGAAGAGAATTCCCTGATCTTCATTATTTTGGCATAGTTTAAAGACACTTGGTGTTCCTCCTTCTTTTAAAATTTGGTAGTGAAGCCATCTGGTCCTGGACTTCTCTTTGTAGAAGATGTTCATTACTGCTTCAATGTCATTACTTATTATTGGTCAGTTCAGGTTTTTTGTTTTTTCTTGATTTAATCTAGTTAGGTTGTATGTGTCCAGGAATTTTCCATTTCTTCTAAGTTTTCCACTTTGTTTATATATACTTACTTAAAATAGTGTCCAATAATCTTCTGTATTTTTGTGGTTTCAGTTATAATGTCTCTTTTTTCATTTCTGGTTTTCAGTCTTTTTATTTCTTAGTTATTCAAGTGGTTAACCAATTTTATTTTTAAAAAATAAAATTTACATTTCTCTATCATTTAGTTCTGCTCTGATCTTCATTATTTCTTTCCTTTTACTAATTTTGGGTTGGCTTTGTTCTTGCTTTTCTAATTCCTTGAGATGCACCATTAGATTATTTGAAATCTATTTTTTTTTTAATGTGGGCACTTATTGTTAGGAACTTCCCATATAGTACTGCTTTTTCTGTATACCATAAGGTTTTTTATGTTTTGATTTTCATTTGTTTCAAGACTATTTTTTACTTCTTCCTTAATTTCTTCCTTGATTCACTGGTCATTCAGGACATGTTGCTTATTTTCCATGTATTTGTATAGTTTCCAAAGTTCCTCTTGTTATTGATTTCTAATTTTATTCCATTATAATCTTAGAGGATACTTCATATGATTTCATTTTTTTAAGTTTATTGAAACTCATTTTGTGGCCTAACATATGATCTATCTATCCTGGAGAATTTTCCTTGTGCTGGTAAGATGAACATGTATTCTGTAGCTATTGAATGAAATGTTATGTAAATGTCTATTAGGTGCATTTGGTCTAATGTGCAATTTAAATCCAAAGTTTGTTAATTTTGTTGGTCTAAACTACCAACACCTCTGTCTAGGTAATCTAATGCTGAGAATGGGGTATTGAAGTCCACAACTATTATTGTGTTGTAATCTATCTCTACCTATAAATCTAATGATACTTGATTTATATATCTGGATGTTCTGGGGCTAATTTGATCCCTTTATCATTACATAATGACCTTCTTAAAAACAGTCTGTTTTTATTGTTTTTGACTTAAAGTCTGTTTTGTCTCATATATGTATGACTAGTTGAGCTCACTTTTGGTTTCCATTTGCATGGAGTGTCTTTTCAGTAAGTGTCATTCCTTACTTTCAGTCTACATGTGACTTTACAAGTAAGATTAGTTTTTTATGGGTATCACATAGTTGGTCATTTTTTCATCTGTTCAGCCAGTCTACATCACATTTTATGTGAAAAGTTTAATCTGTTTACATTTAAGGTTATTAGAGATATGTGTTTTTTTCCTTTTATTTTATTAAATGACTTCTGTTTATTCTGAATAGCTTTTGTTTATTTCTTTCTCTGGTGGTTTTCTATAGTGATAACATTTAAGTCTTCTCTCTTATTTGTGTGTTAGCTCTGATTGTTTCTCACATTTTCATGATGTTAGATAATGTTATTTTGCTTCCAGATGTAGGACTCCCTTAAACATCTCTTATAGGGCCAATATAGTGGTGATAAATTCCCTCAGCTTACATTACTGGCTCTCTTGGCCATCAGTCCTCTGGACTCAGACTGAACTATATTACTGGGTTCCTTGGTTCTCCAGAAGAAAACATACCTTGGGACTTCTAAGCCTCCATAATTATTATATCAGCCAGTTCCCATAGCAAATCCCCTCTGTAACTGTATGGGTAGATATTCCACTAATTTCATTTCTCTAGAAAGTCCTAAATAATATATTATACCCTGACACCACCACCAGGGTTGCCATGCTCAGTGACTGGACCACCACCCATTTGATTACAGAAGCCAGAAACATAAAAGTCACCTTAGCATCTTTCTCCCCTCAGCTATAACTCATTCCACTCTCCAAGAACTGACCATTTTAATTCCTAAATATTGTTCAGGCCACTTCTCTCCATCCACTCTGCCATCACCTTGGTCTAAACTACCAACAATTCTCATGAGGGCAGGAACTTTCACAACTTTATTCTCAACACCTGTGACTATACCTGTGCCACATAGTCAATGTTAAATAAACATTTTCTAAATCAATAAATAGTCTTCTGTGAACTATCCACTCAACTCTACTTTTTACCTTGTGAATTCTTACTCTTCCACTACTATTGTTTTTTATTATTATTACTTCTCTGGCTCCTGACCAGGTCAATCCCCACCCCAATTCTAGTATCTCATTTCCACAAGTATTTCTCTGTGACAATAGATGAGCAATCACTTTAGAGTTATCCATGTCATTCCTTGATTCATACCCATGCCTGCCCTAACTTTACTTGAGAGCAAACTCCAGGAAGGCAGAGATACAGTATTTTTTGTTCAGTATTATATCCTTAAATCCAAATGGGAGTCTGGCATGTAATATACACTCAACAAAAACCTAATGGATCATTAAATTTAAAAAAAATCCTGACATTACTTTCATAATCCAGTGTCTCTTTTTATTCCCTATTTTAAAACCCTTAAAAGAGTTTGTTCTGGCTTGGCACCTGTGGCTCAAGTGGCTAAGGTGCCAGCCACATACACCTAAGGCGGCGGGTTCGAATCCCCAGCCCGGGCCCGCCAAACAACAATGATGACTTCCGCTCTCACCAGTGCTTCTATATCCTGCAGTGCAGGCTGCTGATGCTCCTGAAAGGACTGCCAGGCTCTGGCTGTTCCTCTGCCCTTCTTTTTCTTGTGTCTTCTATTTCTTACCATTTCACCCATACTCTTTGATTTGATGAAAGGATAAGCCTTCAATACAAAGCCAGCCACTATCTTTGTTCCTTATCCTTGTTTCTTGCAAAACCATATATAAAAATTAGGAAACATACAGTATCTATAAATGTGCTACTCAAATGGTGGCCCATGCACCAGCAGCACCTGCACTACCTGGGAGATTGTTAGATATGTAGACAACCATCAGAGTGGGAAAAGATAATTTGCATACTGTGAATCAGATAAGAGCTTGATAAGTACAATCTACAGAGAACTCAAATTAAACAACAAAAAAAGAGCCAACCATCTCTTATATCAATGGGCGAGTGAGATGAACAGTACCTTCTCTACAGAAGACAAATGGCTAGCATATGAAAAAATGCTCCTCGTCCCTAATTATCAGAGAAATACAAATCAAAACCACCTTGCGATATCACCTAACCCCAGTGAGAACGGCCCACATCACAAAGTCTCAAAGCTACAGATGCTGGTGTGGTTGTGGAGAGAAGAGAACACTTATACACTGCTGGTGGGACTGCAAACTAATACAACCCTTTTGGAAGGAAATATGAAGAATCCGCAAAGAACTCAAATCAAAGAGTAAGAAATAGAAGACATAAGAAAACTCGATCTCCCATTTGATCCTGCAATCCCATTATTGGGCATCTACCCAGAAGAAAAAAAATCCTTACATCATAAGACATTTGCGCTAGACTGTTTATTGCAGCTAAATGTACAATTGCCAAATTGTGGAAACAATCTAAATGCCCACCAATCCAGGAATGGATTAACAAGCTGTGGTATATGTATACCATGGAATACTATTCAGCCACTAAAAAGGATGGTGAATTTACATGTTTTGTATTAATTTGGATGGAATTGAAATACATTCTTCTTATTAAAGCATCAAAAGAATGGAGAAGCAAGAATCCAATGTACTCAATTCTGATATGAGGACAATTGATGCTAGTACCTGGTGGGGAGGCAGGAGAATGGGGGAGAGGAAAGAAGGAAACAAAGAGGGGGGTGGGGAGCCATGGTGTGTGACACACCTCTTGGGGGCAGGACACTATTAATAGAGGGACTTCACCCAGCAAATGCAAGCAGTGTAACCTGGTTCATTATGTCCTCAATGATTCCCCAACAATAAAAAATAATAAAATTGCTTATGCTTTAAAATGTGAGGAAAAAAAAAAGAAATGTAGTTTATCAGGCTGACTATTCCAATCTACTGACTTGGAATCTGTATTTTAACAAAACCCTGAGGTGATTCCCATACACATTAATCAGAAGCATTGGTTGGGAGTTTCTGATTAGGTTGATTTCAGTTACCAAACCTCTAACTCTACTAAGAACTTAATGATGCTCTAACCTAAGGAAAAATAAATAGACTCTGCCTTGCCTTCTGCTTACTAGTCACTCAGAAAGCATGATCATTACTGATAGTGAGAGTCGAGCAAGAGAGACAGAACTATGAATATGTGTGGACTATCAACATCTGGGCTCTAGGAATAGTGTTTGTATATATCAGATATTCAGAAATTGGAGAAATTTAGGGTAAAGACAGAGAGAAAAAAATGTTCCACTGATCTGCTCATGGCCTCATCGGTTCCCAGTGAGGGGGTTCCTGGGTGAGATAAACACTGAAGAAATGCAAACAGCCTCTAATTCATGTTTCTATATGAATTGATTCTTCATATAATCAAACACTTGTAAGTGGACACATTAAATTAATTTTTGAATTAATTATGAAACATTTTTGCTCCAACTTAAATATATCTTCTCCAGGATTTAAAATAACATCTATACTTAATATCAGAATCTCAATCAGATACCAAACCAAGTAACATGCCCCTTTTTTAACTTTTCAATTAAACTTTGAGATAAACTGTAGAGATCCCATTTATCCAATTTCTTCAAGTTTCCTGCACAATTATAAACAGTATCACAAGCAGGATATTGACAATGATATAGTCAACATACAGAATAGTCCCATCACCAGAAAGATCACTCTTGTTGCCCATTCATAGCTACAAACTCCTCCCACTCACTTCCCCACCCTCCCTGACCCCTGGCAACCGTTAATTTACTCTCCTTGTCTGTAACTGTGTCATGTCAGGAACGTTATACGAATGGGATCTACACTGTGATCTTTGGAGACAGGCTTTTTTCATTTAGCATAGTTCTCTGGAGATTCATCCAAGTTGTCCTGTGTACCAACAGTTTGCTCTTATTTCTTGCTGAGTAGCATTTCATGAATACACAGTTTGTTTAAACATTCACCCACTGAGGGGCATATTAAGCGTCTATGAACATTTGTATACAAGTTTTTGTGTGGGCATAAGTTTTCATTTCTCTGGGATAAATGCCCAAGAGTACAACTGCTGGGTCATATGGTAGCTGCGTGTTTAATTTTATGAGAAATGCTACAACTATTTTCCAAAGTAGCTATACCATTTTACATGCCCATCAGCAATGGATGAGCAATCTGGTTTCTCTGCATCCTCACTGGCATTTGGTTTGCTGTTTTTTCTTTCAGCCACTCTGGCAGGTGTGTAGTAACACCTAATTGTGGTTTCAGTTTGTGTATCCATAATGGCCAATGGTGCAGAACATCTCTTGATGGGCTTACTTACCATCTGTGTATCATCTTCAGGGAAATACCTCTCCATGTTTTTTCACTTCCTCATCATATTATTTTTTATTATTGAGTCTGTGAGAATAAACTTATATGTAGTCCATCCACAATCTTTTGCTATATAGTTGGCAAATATTTTTTCCCTGTCTATAGCTCATCCTATCACCTTTGGTTTTTACCTTTGATGTTGTCTAATTTATCAGTTTTTTTCTTTTTATGAATGGTGCTTTTGGTGTCAAGTTTAAGGCATCTTTGCCTACCCACAGAACCTAAAGATAGTCTTCCCCTTTTTTTACAGTTTATATATTTTACATTTATATCCTTGATCCACTGGGTTAATTTTACATAACTCAAATGTGAGATTTAGGTAAAAGCTCATTTTTTTGTCTATGTACATCCAACATTAGTTAACAAGATTACCCTTCCTCCATTGAACTGTTTTTGTACCTTTGCCAAAAATCACTTAAGCACAATGAATCCCCAACAATTT
>NW_003852527.1:4581612-4603841 GCF_000181295.1 Otolemur garnettii | reverse complement strand
AAAAAAAAAAACTTAAGCATACTTTATGTACTTATTTCTGAGTTTTATGTTCTATTCTATTCATCCATGTTTACTTTCCTACGAATACTACACTGCCTTGATTACCGTAGCTATATAGTATTGGGTAAAGTGATTCCTCCCACTTCTTTTTCAAGATTGTTCTAGCTTTTTTAGGACCCAGGCCTTTCCATCTAGATTTTAGAATAAATCTGTGCATGTCTGCAAAAAGATAGGAATAGGGACGTATTGATAAAAGGGTTTCTGTTGTACAACCACTCTTTCTCCCATCCTTTTGCTAGGGAGGCATGCTTTTTGGAGATGATGATGAAGATCCTGAAGACTGGGATATCAGAAGACAGAGGGAACTCACTGCTGTGTTGTCCCCATGGCCCTGGGCAGTCTTCTTTCTTTCCGTGTTTTAGGGATATCCTGTGCTTACTTGTGGTATAATGTCCAAAGGGAGAGACATAGGAAGAACAGGACTATTTCCTCTCAGTGGAAGCGTAAGTCCTAGTATATATTTTTAATGTTATTTCTGAGCAAAGAGAAGAGGAAAGAAGGAAGAAAGCTATAGATATATGTAGAAATGAACTTCCAGACACCTCCTACTATTTATAAAATACATCTTGTGGTTATTTCCAAGGGACAAGTAAAACAAAAACAAAACAGGAATTATGTTAGTAGTGACAGATGGTAAAACTTTTTTGTATGTTCTATAGACTAAAACATATATAGATATATATGCTTTCATATATTTTTATATATGTGTGTGTGTGTGTATATATATATATATTTTCCCCCTTAGCCAATGATGCCAAAATACTCCACAGACAATGAGCACCCAGGTCTTGATTTCCAACCACCATTTACCATCAAGGCTGACTGCAGGTCTGAGAAAAAGTCTGAAATGGGGCTGGAGAACCTTTCTGTATCAGAAGTGCTCAAACACAAATGGGAACTTGACAATCTTACTTTTTTCTCTAGAAAATTTTAAGTTTTTTTTTTTTATATTTAGTGCTCTTATTTAACAATCAATTAACAATAATTAATCTCAGTTTAAAGTTGTCTTCCTCCATCTTATTGTACCCTCACAACTGTTCAGTCTAAAGATTCAGATTCTTTTGCAGAGCATAAGAAGAACTTCTGTTATTTATTCGATATATTCAACTCTTCATTTATTAAAATGTACCTTCTGGAATTCCAAGTATAGTGTATTCAGATTAATGATTTTCAACCAGTATGCCATAAAAATGTTTAGAAATCACTAATTATTTTCAAAAGAAATTCAAAGCACAGTAAGTATATTGGTTTTTTTAATTCATTTTTATCAACATATTTTAAATGTGCATGGAAGTATAAGTTCAAGTTGCCATGAGATAAAAAAGGTTGAAAACACAGATTTAGCTCAGTGCCTGTGGCTCAAGTGGCTAAGGCGCCAGCCATGTACACCCAAGGTGGTGGGTTCGAATCCAGCCGGGGCCCACCAAACAACAATGATGGCTGCAACCAAAAAATAGCCGGGCGTTGTGGCGGGCGCCTGTGGTCCCAGCTACTTGGGAGGCTGAGGCAAGAGACTCGCTTAGCCCAGGAGTTGGAGGTTGCTGTGAGGTGGATGCCACAGTACTCTACCCAGGGGGACAGCTTAAGGCTCTGTCTCAAAAAAAAAAGAAAACACGGATTTAGATATTAGACCAACTTAACCAAGCCTATCTCTGCTCTTCATTTATGGTTTTGCCTTGCTTTTTACACTGTATCGTAGATTTCTTTATAGTCGTTTCAATTTTCTATTGAATTAGATTAATTTCAGCAAACGAATGTCTAACTTTAAGAGTTCCTCCTTATTCTTTAATTGTTCCTATTTTACTACATCCTATTCTTATTTTCTAAATGCCCCATTCCTGAAACTTCTCTAAAGTTTTCCTTTTCTTGATTTAGCTCTATTTCTCCCAGGGACATTAGTTCTGTTTGTTTTGTTCTCATTCTCTGAGACTGTTTATTTCTTGTCATATACCCAGTGCAGACCGCTGGAGAAAGGACAGGGGGCCTTTTTCCTCTAAGGCTGCTGTGGGTTTCTGCTGCCACCGGACACATGCCCCCTGCTAGCCTGTCCTAAGAAGGAGCTGGCAGGGATCTCTGCACACGGGGATGTTACACTTGTCAAAAGACAGGCTTCACTTTAAATTATCTACAGGTATCAAGAAAAGGACTTTGTTTGAATCTTCTCAGCAGCCCTTTGTAGGCCCACCTTCTGTTTAAAATGTCTCAAGAAATCAAGTTTTTCCTTTGATTTCTGGAGAAAGGAAGTCTCCAGTTTTTAACTCAGGGATAAATTGCTGAGCTGCTCTACTCTACACAGTGGAGTTGCAGGCAGAGGTAAAACAGTGCAGGTATGGGGTGCAGCTTAGCCATTCAATCTCCTCCATTCATTGTACTTAAGCACATCACCATGAATCTTTCCCTTAACTTAAAATACCTATTTTAGCCTATAGAAGTCTATGAAAAACAAGGTGTGGTGAACTTTACAAAAACCATCAGTAACGAAGACATTCTCAAAATTCACACTAAGAAATTACTGAACCTATCTGCTTTTACCCTTTCTCTTCTTAAAAGTCTCTGTAAAACTTGAGATGGAGAAAAAATCACTCTGCTCTCATCTTAGAGTTATGTACATGTTCTTGAATCTCCCACTCTAATATTCCTATTTATCAAGATCAATCATCTGAATCTGTGCCAGCTTCACAGCTGCCAATTTTTACCTCATTAAATTTTGTGATACCTATTTCTCCTACTTGCAGTTCATCATTTAATTTGCAGCAATGTTGCTTCTAGTGCCATCTCTAATCCCATTACTTTTATGAATAACAATCATCAGTTAAAGCTAACTCTGAGTGTTTACTTTTATTTATCAAAGACTTACCTAACATTTTCATATTAGCCAGGTACCATTCTCAGTTATTCACAAATTATTAATACAATTAACACCTCTAGAAGGTAGTCATCATAACTATCCTCATTTACAGATAAGGAAGCTGAACCACAAGGAAACAAAGTAACCTGCCAAGGTAACACAGTTGGTAAACAGCAGAGCCGGATTAGAACCCAGGGAACCTGGCTCTCTCCGTGAATCATTATCACACCGGGGAAGGGGTACAGTCTTACTACAGAACAAAAGGAAAAATTTAAGATGTACAATGATAGCTACCATTTCTTAAACAGCCACCATATACCAGACCTTAAAATATATTACTACTAATCCTGACAAACCACCTCAAAGGCAGGAGGCTCATAAGGTGACGGGCCTCCAATCACACAGCCTATGGAAGAGCTGGCCTTGAAACTCTGGCTCCAAAGTTCCTGCTCTTCCCAAATGCTTTACTGCCTTTCACCCTAGTAAAGAGAACAGGACTTTTTATTCCATTTAATATCACAGTTTGCAATGTTAAAAATGTTCTTAAATCTGGCCCACGCCCCTGGTTTAATACCTTGAGGGTTTTATTTTTAGACTAGCCCTCCCCAAAGGCTTCATTTTTTCTTTAGAATACCATTCCCTGAGGCCCTGAGGCAGCATGAGAGTAGACATTGTGTTTTATGCAGACTCAATGAAATGGCCAAAAAATGTAGAGCAGTGACTAAAACAAGGACATTGCTGTGAGTTATATTATACTTCCAAAAGAGCCAAAGGATACATAGGGAAAATTCCACTGTCCCTTATCCTCAGACACTATTTTCATACCGCTGACTACGTAACTGTTTGAAGGATTTCTTTAGAGTCAGCTAAACTATGAGAAAGAAGGATACCTCAGGTTTTCTAAATTTTTATGTCCATGCTTTGGAACTATGATGAACTAGGAAAGTGTCTTAGTTGTAAACTCCTTCAAAATGCAACTGGGAAGGTTGCCTCTCAACATTTATATGATGCTTCTAAGAATGAGATTAATTTAACTTCTTGTAAGGGAAGTTAATCATGTGATTCCCCTTATACATGTGTGGATATTTATGAGTCAGGTACTCATCGCCAACAAATGCGGCAGATCATTAAGGAGAATCTGATCTCGAGTTAGCAATGTGCATGGCTGTGAGAAAGGAGAGAATGACTCAAAATTGGTATACCTCTGATTCTACTGACACGAGGTAAAGCATTAAACTCAGAGAAACCGAGAACAGAATGAGGTTGCCGGGAAGGAGGGGGAGAAAGAAATGGAGAACTTTTCTTCAATGAGTATAAAGTTTGTTACACAAGATGCCTATGTTCTAGAGACCTGCTGTACCACAAAGTACCTGTAGTTAAGGATACGATTACCATGTGCTTTATGTTAAAAGGACAGACACACACACAACAATACAGATTCTTGGAGGTGATGAGAAGGGACACCAAGAAAGGAGCTTCAAGGGGGATGGAAAGAGAAGGAAAACCTGGCCTGCAGGATAAGGTGTAGAGGGCCCATAGGATCATTCACCACTCACCCAAAAGAAAAGGGCAAAAACGCCTGTCGTGCAAGGAGACCAACACAAGACCAATTTCAAACTGAGACGAAGAGGTATTTACACCCCCAGAGATGTAAATAAAATCTCTGTTACCCTGACACTTGTGCAGGTTACTTTTGCTCTCTAGCCACATGCCTGTGCAGCTCCATTTCAATTTCCATTCACTTTTGCTTTCAGTTACTGCCATGCCTCTCAGTTAACTTTCTAGCTCAGCCAAATAATCAAACAAAGTCAACTGTGTTTGGGGAACGAAGACCTCTGACCTCCAACAGGTATCATGGATGTGTGAACATGTCATAAACATCAAGATGTATACATTAAATGTATGCAATTTTCTGTCTATCAGTTACACCTCAAAAAAGCTTAAATGGATGCCTCACGACCTTAGATTTGAGACCATGCTCCTAGTAAAATATAAATCAGTACTAGACAAACATTCCATATCAATTAATCACATACTGTGACATAAGGGAACATTCCTCAAGGGCTTCCCACTCCTCTCTCCACATTATTTTCTAAATGCAATCTGCTTCATGTTCTATGAATTGTACCATGTAGCACATACAAAGAAAGAACACAAAAGAAAAGAAGACAACACAACCCTTGTCTTTAAAAGTCTTGAAACATAAAAATCAATGGAAAAGCTAATCATTTTGAAGACCATTAATAACCACTTATTTTCATATGCATGAATCCTTATCTATTAATACAGACAATATTATACATAAAAAATTCTTTCTTTTTTTTTTGAGACAGTGTCTCATTGTGTCACCCTCAGTAGAGTGCTGTCACATCACGGCTCACAGCAACCTCATACTCCTGGGCTTAAGCAAGTCTCTTCCCTCAGCCTCCCAAGTAACTGGGATTACAGGCACCTGCCACAATGCCCTGCTACTATTTTTGTTGTTGCTGTATTTGTCACTGTTGTTTGGCAGGCCCAAGGCCAGGTTTGAACCCACCAGCCACTGCTGAGCTACAGGCGCCGAACCACACATAAAAACTTATTTTAAAAAAAAATGAAAAATAATGAATACTAACAAGTAGTAAATCAGAAATCAAAGATGAAAAAAAAAACCAACCATCATCTGAAACAGGGTTCAGTCTCACTAGAATAAAAATTCAAATTAAAATAACAATGCAGTGTTATTTTTTGTCTAGTAAATTTTCAAAGGTTTAAATAAAATGAAAATAATTCTAGCAAATTAGACACTCCACCAATGGAAATACAACCTTACAGTAATTCAGAAAGCTATATCAACAACCTTAGAAATATTCTAGGGACTTCATCTTCTGGCAAAGAAAGACAAGCTTATAGCAGACCAGCAGTTCCATCAAGAGCAACCAAATAAGCTGGATAGTATTTTTTATTTTTTGAGCCAGAGTTTCATTTTGTCACCCTCAGTGGAGTAACATGGCGTCATAGCTCACAGCAACCTCAAACTCTCGGGCTCGAGTGATTCTATTGCCTCAGACTCCCAAGTGACTGGGACTACAGGTGTCCACCACAACACCCAGCTCTCACTCTGGCTCAGGCTGGTCCCTGACCGGTGAGCTCAGGCAACCCACCCACCTCGGCCTCCCAAGTGCTAGGATTACAGGCATGAGCTAGTGCGACTGGCCCTGGGTAGTATTTTTAAACCTCTTTAAGAATAAGGGCCACCGAAGTAGGGTGGACATGACACCAAGATCGCAGAAGGGAAGTATGGAAAAGTGAGCTCTGCAATTGGTGATGCTTTTCTGCTGAAGGCATAAACCAATTCTTAAAGGCCGGCTCTAAGGTATTTTCAAGGTAGCTGAGATGCTGAGAGCCTGAAAAGTGGCAGCTGAAAGGCGTAAAAACAGCTAAGAAGCTTAAAAGTTAAAGAGGCAGCTGAAAAGCTAGGGAAGCTGAGCAGACTCGAGTCTCTAGGGCAGCGGTTCTCAACCTTCCTAATGCCACAACCCTTTAATACAGTTCCTCATGTTGTGGTGACCCCCCAACCATAAAATTATTTTCACTGCTACTTCATAACTGTAATTTTGCTACTGTTATGAATTGTAATTTAAACATCTGATATGCAGGATGGTCTCAGGTGACCCCTGTGAAAGGGTCATCCGACCCCCAAAGGCAGGGGTCTTCAAACTTTTTAAACAGGGGGCTGGGTCACTGTCCTTCAGACCGTTGGAGGGCCAGACTGCAGGCCCTGGGACAGCTGCTGAGGAGGACAGGTGGCACACCCTGCGGCTGGATAAATGTCCTAGGCGAGCCACATGTGGCCCACAGGCCAGATAAATGTCCTAGGCAAGCCACATGTGGCCCACAGGCCGTAGTTTGAGGATCACAAACTGCCCAAAGGGATCACAACCCATAGGTTGAGAACCACTGCTCTAGGGGCTGGAAGCAGATCTTTAGAGCTCACAGCCACTCATAAGGGAAATGCAAATAAAAATCACAATAAAACAAAACTGCAAAAGAATGGCTACAATTAAAAAATCACCAAGTCTTGATCAAAATGTGGTGCAAGTAGGCTTTCACAGTCTGCTACTGGGGATGGAAACTAGTCACTGTGGAGGACATTTGCCATTTACAGTAAATTTGTAGTTAAGCCTGCCCTGTCACCCTGTAATCCCACTCCTGAATATATATTGAACAGTAATGCTCTCATTTGAACACCAAAAGCCACGTGCAAGTATATTCCTAGCAGCACTATTTGAAATAACCAAATATTAGAACAGCAAAAATATCCATCAGTAGAAGTGATAAATATGATGTATTCCTATAATGAAATACTACATAGCCATGAAAATGAGCAAACTACTATAACACATGGATTAATCCAACAAATATAAAATGAGCAAAATACACAGACATAAAATTGTGTATGTTTCTCAATTTATATAAAATTCAAACACAGGTAAAATGTGTAGGTCACGGCTTCTGAGAGATTCATACATTTTTTAAAATTTCATGGAGCTTGTGATTTGTGCATTTTCTGTTTGCATATGAAACTTCAAAAAATTAAAGATAAAAAAACTTTCCAGAAATTATACTTTCAAGAATTTGTCCTTAAAACATATTTTTAAATATTCTTTAAAAATTTATATTATTAAAACGCTGTATATATAAAACCTTTAAGACCTTAAGTCAGGCTAAGAATTTATAACTTTAGACTTGAGGACATGCTCCTAATGAAACAATATAAATCAACACAAATAAATTTATCAATTTGAACAAAATGAACAAAAAACAGTTAACAAATAAACCTATAAATTGGCCATCATCAAAAATTTTTAGACTTCAAAAGGTAAAAAGAAAATTTTAAAAAATGAAAGCCAAGCAACAGACTGAGGTTATTTACAAATTACACAAGATTTGTACCCATAACTTATAAAGAACACTTACGACTCAATAATACTCAAACAACTCAATTGAAAGAAAAGAGGACAAAAGGCCTAAGTAGACATTCCAACAAAGAAGACATTAAATGGCTATCATTGTTATTAGGAAAATTAGCATTAAAACCACAATGAGATACTATACCCATTAGAATGGCTATATAAGCTGTCTGTCAGTAACAGATGTTGGTGAGGATATAAAGAAATGGAAACCTTCATACATTGCTAATAGGAATATAAAATGGTATAATCGCTCTGGAAAACAGGTTGGCAATTTCTCAAAAAAGTAAACACAAAACTCCCCAACAATCCAGAAATTCCACTACTAGGCACCCAAGAGAAATGAAAATGTTTATGTCCACACAAGGACCTGCCCATGAGTGTCCATAGCGGTATCATCCATACACCCAAAGACAGAAACAACCTAAATTCATCATCAACTGGTAAATGGACAAAGTGTAGATTACCTATGCTATACACAATAGAATATTCGTCAACAATAAGGAATAAGAAACTGATACATGCTACATCACGGATGAACCTCAAAAGGAAAGGAAAGGCAGAGGAATCATTTTTATGGCTGAGCAGCACTCCATGGTGTACACATACCACACTCTATTAATCCACTCATGTACTGATGAACATTTGGGTTGTTTCCACATCTTTTCAACTGGGAATCATGCTGCTATAATCATTTGAGTGCAAGTGTCTTTTTGATAAAATGTCTTTTTTTTCTCTTTGGGTAAATACTTAGTAGTGGGATTGCTGGATCAAATGGTAAGTCTACTTGTAGTTCTTTGAGCTATCTCCATACTAGGTTGCACTAGTTTGCCATCCCACAGACAGGGATGAGTGTTCCTTTCTCTTTGGATCCAGGCCAGCAGTTACCGTTACGGGAATTTTTTATGAGTCCTTCTCACTGGAGGTAAGCTGGTATCTTTTCTAACAACCTAGATGGATCTGGAGACCATTTTTCTAAGTGAAGTACCCCAAGGATGAAAAACAAACACCAGAGGGATCAATATTAAATTGAAGCTAGTCAATCAACACTTACCAGGCACTCACAGGAAGTAAAACTCAACAGGAATGAAGCAGGTGGGAGGGGGAGAATAGGCTGGGTAAAAATTCATACCTACTCCAACTAGCACAAAACACACACATTCTGACTGAAGGGCTCGCTTATAACTTTGACTTAAAATATGCAGAAACAAATTATGTAACCAAAACAAGCGTACCCCTGTAATACTGTAATACAGTATTCTAAAAAAAAAAGAAAGAAAGAAAGAAATCAGTCACAAGAAATCTCATATTATATAATTCCATTTATATGAAATGTTCAAAAACGGCAACTGTATTCAGATAGAAAGTAGATTAGTGGTTGCCTGGGACTAGGGATAGGATTGAGGATCAACTGTAAAAGGGCATGAGAGATCTTATGGGAGAAAATATTCTAAAACTGACGGTGGTGACGGTTGCACCATTTGGTAAAATTACTTAACACTGTATGAACTGTATACTTGAAACAGCTAACTTTTATGAAATGTAAAGGATATCTCAATGACACTGTTAAAAATTATGTACATTTTATGAGAAATGTGAATCAATTTAAAGGTTCACACTTGAGGAAACACTGAGTTATCAGTTGAACAATTAAACTCATGAACTTAGAATTCTAAAAAAGTTCTACACACCTCAACTGCTGAATATCACTATGGTCACCTTCAAAGTATTCGTTCTCCTTGGCCAGCTAGTGACTGGAGTGATATTCAGCAATGCAGAATGTAACACTTTTTCTAGGATGAGTTCATGAACTTAATTTTCTGACTTCATATGTAATTTATATAACAGAATGTTATGTAGATATTAAAACTATTTTTGAAGACTTGGCACGTGAAAATAGTACACTAAAATGTTGAGTCAAGAAGAGCTATACACGTAATATGGCCTATGTTTTCCTAAACTTTTCAAGGGACTGGAAGGAAACTTTTCAAAATATTAAGATATTTCTGACCAGTAGGATTATTGGTGATACATATTTTTCAGATTTATTTTCTAAATCCTATAAAATGAGTGCTCAGTTTTCTTACATTCAGAAAAACGTTCTTGAACATTTCATATGCACTACATTATATATAATAAATATGTATCATTAATATTTCCTCTTAACGATCATAAGACATATTCCTTTTAAAAAATCACTTTATTCCTTAGGTAATACATTAAGAAAGCAAAGTAACCATCCTCCTGCCTATCTCTTCACGCCTGTTGTCCATCAGTAGAGTAAAATATAGTATTTAAACATTTGGAAACCAGTGACGGGAGAAGTTACTCAAATGTACCTTATCAGTTAAGCAAGTGTTATTGTTAATATGTAAGACTTAAGAGAAAAATAGGATTTTGTTAGTCCCTAAAGTAGCAGTTCTCAACCTGTGGGTCATGACCCAAATAACCCTTTTACAGGGGTCACCTAATATCAGATATTTACATTACGATTCATAACAGTAGCAAAAATTACAGTTATGAAGTAGCAGTGAAAATAATTTTATGGTTGGGGGGGTCACCACAACATGAGGAACTGTATTAAAGGGTTGCAGCATTAAGAAGGTTGAGAACTACTGCCCTAAGGCATTAAAAATATGAGATTTAAATATGGCACTTTATCTAGTCACTACTTTTAAAAATGCCTCATATTTCCTGCAATTATGTACCACCCAATAACTTAAGAAATAGTTCCATTTTTTCATGTTAATCTCTACGTTATCTTTCTGGTTCCCACTAATACGCCCTCAGAACAATGCAATTTTAAAGAGAGGGGGAGGGCCTCCTGTTATTTTCATGCTATTCCTCTAGATCCTTTTCACTCTAGCTGTCGAGTCAATCTAAATTTCTGGGTACCACTCAGCTTGCCACTCACTTTTTTAACCTGTTCCCTTAGCAACTCTGTAATTCATCTGATCCCATCTGCTTATCTATTAGATGTTTCATTTTTCTTTAATTTTCACAAATTTAGCACAACACTTTTGCCTTAAAGTTAGTTTATCTAATCAAAAACTAAATGTTTCTACCATCACACTGGTTATTTCTTCTAAAAATGCTGGTCGTCTATTCTCCATTGCACCTCACTTTTGCCAAGTTCTCTGGTGGGAATAAAAAGTCTGGGCCAGCGTAATCTATCCACTGAGCACTCCCATGTTCCTGCTCCAGAGGCCCACTGTGCCCATTTGGACAAAGGTCATGGCACCTGGCTGCTGTTTACAACTGTGTGTCACTGGGCAGCTTCCCTCACCTCTTGACTCCTCAGGTTCTTCCTCAGAAGGACGGAGATGACCAGCCACACAGCACCTTAGCTCCTGAGGCAGATGTAAAGTCCAGGATATAAATATGGTAATAATAATAATAATGGCAATAAATATAAGCTTGTTACACAGCGACATGTCACTAAAAAAAAAAAAAAAAAAAAAGAGCATTCTCTATAACACCAACCCTTCAGGAGCACTAGGCTTCTACCCCTTTTCCCTTACAAATGACTATTTTCAATACTTCAACCCAAACTGAATTTAAGCCTGTTTCTCATTTCAAGATTCTGCACTGTGATTTTGACATGATACCTTTGTTTGTCTTTCTTTATCTCCCTTTATTTCAGAACAATGACTTTTAAAAATCTCTTTTCATGCACCAGGTGCAATGGCTCAGGCCTGTAATCCCAGCTACTCAATGAGAGGCCAAGGCAGAGTTCAGAAGTTTAAGACCAGCCTAAGCAACAACAAAACCCTGTTTCCACTAAAAATAAATAAATAAATAGAAAAATCAGCTGAGTATTATGGTAGGCACCTATAGTCCCAGCTACTCTTCGGGAGGCAGAGGCAAGAGGATGGCTTGGGCCCAAGTATTTGAGGTTTCTGTGAGGTACAGTGACACCACAGAACTCTAGCCAGGGGCAAGAGAGTGAGACTCTGCCCACCTCCATAAATAAATACATAAAATCTCTTTTCAGAACAACGGAGATGCAGCTTTTTTGTCCTTCCATTGTTTTAAACACGGTAGAAGCCAATATATTCTTTACTAGACTTTCCAAAATGATCTGCAGCACAATGCCCAGTTTATTCCTCTACCTCCAAATGTTCCTGTAGTGCAGCTTACTTGTTTTTCACAGCAATGCTTTTTGTTGCTGACTGTGGTTATCCCTGACAGGTCAAGCCAAGTCAACCCAATAGGTCTCAAGCTTTAATCATGTACCAAGTACCGCACTGGTTGTCTGAAATTCAAATATAGTGCTGTCTACTAACATGTAAGGGACACATAAGTATACACCATGGTCTCCTCTTTCTTCCTGCACAAGAAGACACTCCCTGTGATGGTTCAAGCATAATCTCTTGGTGTAAAACAGATACACCTTGTAGACTCCATATCCCACCACTTCACCCCTATTGACCAAGCACATCTTCTGCTATGGTATTACAGAAATTTCACAGAACCTACAATCAAAAGACCTTTATAAGTCTCCAAACCTCAAATAGCATCATGATTGCATATGCAACCTATATCTATGTCCATGTATGTGTGCATACCACACTTTAAAAAAAAAAATCAAAGAATAGATCCTCACTCTTTTAGTCCTGGAGTTTATAAACATAATTTATTACCAAAGTAAATTCCAAAATACAGAATACAAAATTTTTTCATGAATGAGAAGCTAGAAAATAAGACAAGAGAAACATCACAAAAATAAAGATGATTCTCCTCTTGGTTCACCACTTCAAAATACTCTCGCTGCAGAGCAGCACTGACTCACTCTCAGAAATAATGGCAAGTGTGTTTTGACCTCAATTCACTGCTATGATCAAAATAATTCTGGTTAACTTGGGAAGGCTCTGAAAAATCTGAAGGTCATACTTAACACGCTTAGTCTTATTTCATAGATTTTTTTTTTTTTTGGAGTTTTTGGCTGGGGCTGGGTTTGAACCCGCCACCTCTGGCATGTGGGGTCAGCGCCTTACTCCTTTGAGCCACAGGCACTGCCCTATTTCATAGATTTTTAAACTCTAAGTTTTAGCATTCAAAGTGGCCACCAGTAAAGGAAATGGTAACTACACTTGCATGTCTGGCCTGATACTCAGTATCTCCATGCTAACACCAACCCCGTATACTACATGAATCTTTCACATATACTTTTCTTTTCTGTTTTTAAGTAATTTCCATTTTATTTTTTTCCAAAGGATAGTTTTCTTCAGTCCTCAGGGACTCAACTCCTTACATGAGCTTTGGTGGAGGTGGTGGGGCAGCACGCGCAGGTCTAAATCAAAGTGGGAGCGTTTAGTCCTTGCAGGCTTCCCAAGAACGAACGGTTCATGACCACCATGCTGTAAGTGGAACAACTCATAGTTATGTACCTTCACACAGAACTTGGGAAGCATGCAGGCCTAGAAGACACTCACTTCAGAAATATCCCTGACAGCTGCAGCCTCTACCATGTCTGGAATGATGAACTTTCATTACAGCTTTGTCTTTAGGCACGCCTTGGGCTCCATCTCTGCGGAGAATAGGTTGCACATGGCCATGGCCCTTGTTGGCTCCACCACTGTTCCTTCTTTTCTAACTGTACAGTGTCTATATAGTGTATAGTATAGTCCAGGCGTGGTGGCTCATACCTATAATCCTAGCACTCTGGGAGGCCAACAAGGGTGGATTGCTTGAGCTCACGAGTTCAAAACTAGCCTGAGCAAAAGCGAGACCCCATCTCTACTGAAAATAGAAAATCTGAGGCAAGAGGATCACTTGAGCCCAAGAGTTTGAGGTTGCTGTGAGCTATGATGCCACAGCACTCTACCCAGGGCAATAGCTTGAGACTCTGCCTCAAGGGAAAAAAAGTCTACAGCAGTGCACAGCAACGTTCTGGGCCCATGCATTCACTCACTTCTCATTCACTGTTTTACCCATAGCCGTGTGGTCCTGCAAGCTCCATTCACTATAAGCGATAAAAGTGTATTATTTTTTATCTTTTCTACCATATTTTTACTGTACCTTTTCTCTGTTTGGACATGTTTAGCCATACAAATGCTTACCATCATTACAACTGCCTACAGTGTTCAGGACAGTGATATGCTGTGCATGTTTATAGCCTGGGAGCTACAGGCAACCCTGGGCAGCTCGGTGTGTGGAGCTGTAATGCACACATCCAGTGAGCGCACTCCACGGAGCTCACGCAGTGGTGAGAGCACCTAAAGCTGCCATGTGTTGAGTTTCTCAGAACATATGTGCTCATATTTTCGTGCAACAGTCACTAAACCTCACGTTCTATGACAATATGATCCTGTCTCCTAAGATGAATCTAAAAGTACCACACTGAAGGCCAGTATATTTTGGTTTTGACACTAGAGCTTATTTTTTATTCCATTTAATTTTTTGGTAGGGAAGGAAAGGGAAAGAGTAGCTCCTGGGTTTTAAGAGAAGAAAGAAAATAAAGAAAGGCCAAAAGTGGCAGTCTTTCATTGCAAAAATAGATCTAATTTTATAAAATTTAGGCAGACCTGAAAAAAAGTCTTCTAAAACCAAATTGTTAACAAATAATTTTAAATTCAAGAATAACTAATGCTTCCTAAAACCTCACAAGCTGAAGAAATATACTAAATCCTGTCAGAAAGCAGAGTTCATCAGTAAAAATAAATATGTCCTCTAAAAAAAAAAAAAACCATTTCTACTATTTCTAAATTTCAACATTCAATCAAGTTTGGTGGGAATCCAACAATTAGGAAGAACTGCTCCAAGTAAAAAGGGCTATGGAATTGTCATTCTAAATGCAAAGTACTGCATATCACTTCCCAGCATACACCCTGCCCATCTCCCCCCCAAATATGCCTTAGCCAAAAAAAAAAAAAAAAAATTTAAGAAAATCTACAATATTTGTCTTGAACCTTTAGAAAAGGGGAGGAACCCAAGAAGATAATAAAATGGCTGTATTATTAATACCAAATGATGATAATTTCTCATCAAGCATCACAAAATCACAAGGCAAAATGGCCTAAGGGAAGTGGGTCTGGTAGTTATTGGGTTTCCTCCTGATAGTGTCACAAGTGATGACACCTCTTGCTAGTCTTCTGGTTCTCTACTCAAAGATTAAAGTATTAGTAAAAGCTTTTCAAGTTCACAGAGTGCTAATACAACTGGTAAGATGAAGGATCCATAGGGAATTCACTGGCCCAGTATCAACCATATACACCACAGTCAGAATTGCAATTCCCGGATTCGCTCTTAAAGAAAGGAAAAGAAATGCACTAAATGCTGCTGTTTAAACTCATGTGGAATTTCCCCACTTTTATTAGACCTCCCTCATGCCCACTTCTTATGTGATCTCTTCTAGCAGACATGGCCTACGAGGGTGACTGACAACAGGGAGTGGTGTGTGTGTACAGGGGTCAAACATTGGTCATAAATTGCACACTATTAAATATGTGCACACACTACGTATTCAGAAACGGCAAGAACCATTGTAACATGGCCCAAATTCAGAGCTTGCCTAATAGCTCATGAAACAAATGTGAAACTTCTTCTTATATAGAGACAGTATTATGCTGCAAAATGGAAAAAACATAGACTTTAACATAGGCTCTAGGAGGGACATTTAGTGAAATGATCAAGTCTCAAGTATATTCTGGATAAAAAAAGAAAATTCTCCTTCTTATAAGGGCTACAAACTAAATGGATGCTTTATAAAATGTGGCTTTTGATGAGTGTCCTTGTCTGTTCACCAAAAACAAAAATAGCTATCAGAGAGATCTATTTCTGTAACTTTATTCCAACCTAGAACCTAGATATGAGCAAAGATTTTACCAGAGTGAGATTCTAATGTGTATGCTTCAGAGATCTATTCTGGTGCCTCTTTACGCAAGATGAGGAAAATTAGGACAAAAAGATAGACTTTAAAACTGAGAATGCAAAAGTAAAATTGTTTCTTAAAAAAGAGCACAGAAATAGTAAAAAGCTTAATTTTATGACAGGCATAATTATCACCTGATGAATGGAATCATTATCCAAATGTAATCAAGCAAATTACTTTTGTCTTTTTTTTTTTAATTTGGCTTCATTTTACCACTGTGTTTTTATTGCTGCTTCACAATAACTGAGTGCTAAAAGATGTAAATGATGAGATTTTTGAACTTTTTCTATTTAACTTTCATCACAACCAAAGCTCAACACACATCTCTGTATCGTGTAGGGTAAAAAGAATAAGCATACAATAACTGCTTATTTTCAAAAGTTAATTATTGTGAATAATCAGTCTGCCATCTTTTTTGGGGGGGAAGACTTTTATTTTTTTTTAATTTATTTTTTATTAGAAAAAATATGGAACGCTTCACAAATCTGCGTGTCATCCTTGAGCAGGGGCCATGCTAATCTTCTCTGTATCATTCCAATTTTAGTATATGTGCTGCTGAAGCAAGCACAGTCTGCCATCTTTTAACTTGTTTTTGAAAATATAAACAAAGGCAATGCAGAATAGACAGCCTTTAACTTCCCCTACTATTAGAAAGGCAAAATCCACAAATTTGAAGCAACAGGAAGATAAATGTGACTGGCAGGGTCTTTCCAGCTAGAAGATGAACCCAAATACTTTAGGAACTGCCATTAGCTTCCTAAAGAACAAAATGTAAAATTAGATACTAAATGAACAATAAACAAAATGAAGTTTGGGACTTAGGAAGAGAAAATGCTGATAGCAACATCCTACACAGAAATTTCAAATCCACCAATGGAGGAAATTATAATTCAAACTATAGTTTTTATAACAACGAAATTATAAAATTGGAATTAAGAAAAAGAAAAGCATTTTGCTGTCATATCTTGACACATTAATGTCTGCCTTTCCCTTTCAAAAGCAAACACCCTAATGTGAAAAGTTAAGATTTGCTTACTAACCTGAATAGCAATAATATCCTATTTGATACATGCTAATAATCTCAAAAACCAAAGAGTTTTTTGAAACAAAGTCAAATTGAAAAGATCTGAGGTGGGATTAGAGAATTACTTTTGTCAGAAGACCCCAACAGCAACCAGGTACTTCAAAGGGCCATATTCACTGTTAAAAGTGAACAAGAAATAAACTCCATCCTGAAAGAGACAAAAATAAACACTGCATTTCACTGGATGAAGGAAATGCATCATGGATAAAGGAAAATAATGTCTCAAGAAGATAAGTAACTCCAGCTACCACTGAGACATAAAAGAAAAAAATCCTCAAACGGAAATCTGATTTAAAATGTAGACAAAACCAAATATACTTCCCCTCTAGAGGAACTCATCTTCAATATAAGCCTGAAAGAGTCACCACAAAATTCCAAGAAAAGAGAGCACCTGGCAGTCAAAAAAAAAAAAAAAAAGCTACAAAACCTCAAAATAAAGCAACATGAGTAATTAAGACAAGGGGGAAATCCACAGAAGAACTTCAGTTATAAAAATTATTAGACAAAGATATAAAATAAAATGGTTGAAATAAGCAGGAGACATGCAGATTTGAAAAGGAACCAAATAAAATTCTAGATTTAAAAATATCCTTGATATTAAAAACTAAGTCAACAAAGTAGCACATTAGACACAGCTGAAAGGAATTAAAAAAAATGTTAAGTTATAGCATCAGAAATTTCTCCAAATACAACCAAGAGAATACAATGAAAAGAGATAAAAGAAATGAAAGAAGAACAATAAACAGAAGGTCTAACAGACATGCAATTGGAGTTCCAAAAGAAAATCATAAAATTAATCAGAAAAGAAAGTATGCAAAAAGACTATAAATATTAGTTTTCAGAATTCCTGAAAAAATGCTAGTCCTTAATGTAACCCATATAATGCCAAATACATTTTTTTAAAAATTCATACCCAGAAGCATTATGTTGAAAATTCAGAATAGAAGGAAAGTATTTTTAAAGAGAGAGAACATCTATGAAAGATCTTGGAACCAGAATTTGGAAAAGTGATTCCTGACATAGGAAAAACAAAATGGGCTTGACTGCTTAATTGTCAATGGTAATAATAAAATTCAGAAGACAATGGAATCATAATTTTTGATGTGCTGAAGTAATTATGAAAATAGAATTTAGTACTCAAGAAATCTTTCAAGAAAGGCAAATTAAAAAGATTGTCACATATAAGAATATTTCATATCTTCCCCTCTCTCTCATGCATTCTC
This sequence comes from Otolemur garnettii, assembly GCF_000181295.1. NCBI lineage: Eukaryota > Metazoa > Chordata > Mammalia > Primates > Galagidae > Otolemur > Otolemur garnettii. Next base: position 4,585,801 of record NW_003852527.1, on the reverse strand, counting down.
AATGAAGGAAAAGTAAAGGATACACATCGGGCACACAAAGGAAGGGTGAGGAAGGATGTTGATGAAGACACGGGTAAACATACCTGACACCATACACAACAGGAACAGTGAAGTCTAACTTATAAAAGAAAAAAACAGACTAGAAATAAAACACTCAGGATCAACAGCATATAAACTGGAAGTGAGTATTGTAACAGTTAAGAAATTCTCAGGAATCCGCATTTTTTAGTAAGGCCCATTTATTAGCTAAGGTTGTCTTCTGGTGACAGGCACACTAAAAGCCCTAACTTCAGCATTTTACATAGTACAATTCATCCATGTAACAAAAATACTTACCCTCCCTCAATACTCTGAAATAAAAATTATTAAATTAAAAACAATACCACAGACTGATGACTTAAACAGAAATTTTCTCACAGCTCAGGAGGTTGGAAGTCCAAGATCAAGGTGCCAACAGGATTAGTTTCTAGTAAGGCGTCTCTTCCTGGCTTGTAGACTTGTGTGTCCTCACTTGGCCTTTCCTCTGTGCATGCAGAGAGGGAGAGAGACAGGAGAGATCTCTGTGGAGATACAGACATCTTACTGGGTCAGCACCCCACCTGTGTGATCTCATTTAGCCTTAATTACCTCCTTACAGTCACCCTAGGGATTAGGGCTTCAGATATGAATATGAGGGGGACACACTTCAATACCATAACAGAGGACAAAGATAATGATTAACTTTATATTAGATAAAGATGAGTATGTATAGTAAAATTGTCTGGGCACTAAACAGGCATAGAGTATACAGCCAGTTCCCTCATCCCCAAAATAGATAGAACAGTGAAAAATGGAGGAAACAGAATCAGTCTATGCCCAAGAAGGCAAGAAAGGAGAAAAGACACAGATAAAGCAGAACAGAAAATACACAGTAGGCAGGAGGGGGCTCAGTAAGTTCCAACTTACGGAGTATAAAGTATGAATAAACGCCACACCACTTGGGTAAAGACCACAACCATAACCTGGACTTTACCCTACAAATGCAAACGATGTAACCTAATCGTATGTACCCTCATATTAATCTGAAATTTTAAAGAAACTTAACAAATCATAGTAATATGACAATAAATAAATCCAAATGTATCAGTCTTCATTTTAAACTCTCCAGTTAAAAGCAAAGATTCAGCAACATGCTATTTACAAGAGACACATCTAAGCTCCTAAGGACATAGATACCACCTTAAACCAAAGAGTAAAGAAAGGTGTATCAAGCCAGTCATAATCTGCAGAGAACTCTACATTGTTTTATTAATATCAAGAGAAAAAATACTTTAATTAAAGCAACACTATTAGATATACAAAGTCATACACATAAGATCTAACTTACCCAAAGATAAAAATTGGTTCAGCACCTATAGCTCAGCAACTAGGGCACCAGCCACATACACCAGAGCTGGTGGGTTCAAACCCAGGCTGGGCCTGCCAAACAACAATGACAACTACAACTGAAAAATAGCTGGGCATTGTGGTGGGCACCTGTTGTCCCAGCTACCTGGGAAGCTGAGGCAAGAGAATCACTTAAGCCCAAGAGTTTGAGGTTGCTATGAGCTGTGATGCCACAGCACTCTACTGAGGGTGACATAAGACTCTGCCTCAAAAAAAAAAAAAAAAAAAAAAAACCACAAGATATCTAAAAATCTTAACCTGTATGCATCTATTAACAAACCTCAAAATGTGTAAATTAAAAGGTAAATTATCCAAATAAAAATAATAAATCCATCGTTATAATCTCTCAGTAACTGAATGATCAAGCAGACAAAAACACCAAAGGATAAAGAATTAAATAGCACAATTCAAATTTTCATCTTATGGATACACATGAAATACTGCACCCAGAAGTCAGAGAATGTACATTGTTTTCAAGCTACATATGGCTTGAAATGGAACATTTATCAGAAGAGAACACTTGCCATTGTCCATAAACCTAACCTCAAGACATATCAAAGAACTGGTATGATACAGACCATATCCTCTGACCACGTACAACAACAACAAAATGTCTGTAGAAATTAAAAAATACCATTCTCAAGAAATAACGGAAAATACTTAGAACTGTATGATAACATTAAACACTGTATTAAACAGCTAAAGTGATGGCAGCGCCTGTGGCTCAGTGGGTAGGGCGCCGGCCCCCGTATACTAAGGGTGGCAGGTTCAAACCCGGCTCCAGCCAAACTGCAACAAAAAACAGCTGGGTATTGTGGCAGGAGCCTATAATAATCCCACCTACTCACAGGACAGCTGTGATGCCACTGCACTCTACCCAGGGCAACAAAGAAAGACTCTGTCTCTACAAAAAAAAAAAAAAAAAGCTAAAGTGGTGATTTAAGTGAAATGAGACACAGAGCTTTGAGTGAAGCAAGACACAGGAGAGCCCAACCTAAGAAACTAGAATAAGGGCAGAATAAACCTAAAAGCAAGACGGAAAGAAAACAAGAATGAAAATGGATGCCTTTAAAACAAATATATAATAGATACGATCAGCAAAGCCAAAGGTTGGTTCTTTGATAAGATTAAGAAAAATAATGCATCTCAAGATCAAAAACAAAAGAGAATAAAAATTAGCAGCATCAGAAGGAAAAAACAGGACATATCACAGACACAGCAGTGATTAAATAGATAAAAAATATCTCATGGAGAACTTCAAGCTTATACTTTTTAAAATCTAGTTACAATGAAAAACGCCTTTTAACAACAGGGAGGCTGGGCGGAGCCAAGATGGCGGACTGCAGCCAGCTTTTTACAGAAGCTCCCATCCAGAAGGAGGCTGAAAGGACAGAAGCTTAGCAAATTAGCTGATGGTTTGGAGCAGAGACAAGAGAGAAGATTGAAGAGCGCACTTCAACCTTCCTGAGGCAAGCTGCGACCCCAAAAATACAACCAAAAGAGAAATCTAGCCAGACAGAAGCCTAATTTAAACACGCAAGGCCCCCCAGCTGAACTCAGATTTCTGGCTGATTTTGCCAAACTCCGGGAGCAGGAGCCTACTGGAGTGAATAGGGCCACAGACCTAGGGGATTACGAGTGACTGGGTGCAAGGTGGGGAAGGAGGTATTAACCTTCCCAAACTAACCCAATTGCCAGGTGGGTCCCCTTGCACTCGCGGGGCACTGGAGCAAGTTATATCTGAACTGCAAGCAGACCCCTCTTATCTAGCTCCCAGAGACATTTGAACTCTTCCACCTGAAACGGGTGCTGACGGGGACAACTGATTTGGACCCCTCAAACCTGGTAGATCACCCAAGGACTATTCAAAGGGGCACCCTGCGTGTATGGTTGAGGGAAGGTTTGAACTATATAAAACTGTATCTATTCCGCACCTGCAACACTGAACTCTGAGGAGTCCCCACCCACTCACTCCAAGGTTTGGAGAGGAATCTAGCCAGACAGAAGCCTAATTTAAACACGCAAGGCCCCACTGCCGAACTCAGTTATCTGGCTGATTTTGCCAGGTAAACCCCGGGAGCAGTGGCCTACTGGAGTGAATAGGGTCACGGACCTGTGGGACCACGAATGACTGGGTGTAAGGTGGGGAAGGAGGTATTAACCTTCCCAGACTAACCCAGTTGCCGAGTGGGTCCCTTTGCCCTCACGGAGCTGGGCAGGCTCCAAAACTGCTTGCTAGATTGCACGCCTCATGGGCAGCAGGCTCCTGCTCTGGGAAGGCCCAGAACCGCTCACTAGGGCTGCAGGCGTCCCACAGGCAGAGGCAGAGAAATCCTCCATTCCAAGTAGACCCAAAACAGCTTGCGAGAGACACACACACCCCACGGGGGCCAGGGAAGGTGTTCCCTGCTCCAGACTCCCAAGCTGGGTAGGCCTAGAACTGCTTGCTAGAGCCACGCTCGCCCTGCAGGTGGTGGTGGAGGGGTCTACCACTCTCGGAGGGCCCAGAACTATTTGCTAGAGCCACATACATCCCTCGGACAGAGGTGGAGGAGTCCCCCGCTCCGGGCTCCCGCACTGGGAGGACACAGATCAACTTGCTAGGGCCGCACGTGTCCAACGGGTGACATGTAGTAGTCCCCCACTTCCCCCCCCCAAGCTACTCTGGTGGGGCTAAACTAGGACTGATCTGGTCGCTCACGTACCCTGTGCTACCGCTGCCATTCCCCTACCCTCTGGCTGCTCCAGGGTGCTGAACTAGGAC